>NW_010526944.1:0-7356 GCF_000687285.1 Phaethon lepturus
GCTGCTCTCGATCCCTTCATCCCACAGCCTGAACTGATACTGGGGGTTGCCCTGAGCGAGGTGTAGGACCCTTCACTTGCTGGTCAGAAGATTAGCTATATTTCTAGCTGTGTGTATTTGCATAAAGGCCATCTGACAAAACCGTGGCTTTCATATGTCAGATTCTGGGCTAATCTGTGTGCCCTACAGTACTCATGAAGATTGAAGTTCCTTAAGGTGTTGCATTTTGAGAACTCTAGAAAAAAGTCCCAACCAAAAAAAAGAAAAAAGTTAGTGGTGATTGAAATTGGTTGAGCCTCAGCACAGCTTTCAGGTCAGTGGAGATCACCAGTGCATCTCTAGGTGTGCTTTCTACCCTAGTAAACTTGTTTTGAGGTAGTCCTTCCTGCAGCACACTCACGTACACATCAGTGCAGTATTACTACATTTAACTAGCCAGATGGACCCCACTAGTGCTTTCTTTGGCAGCAGCCTGTGGCCTAGAGTTTTTCCCCTCTCACAAGCTTGAACAGTTTTTTGGAGACTTCTCTTGTATGAAATGATACATTCTTGAAGAGAGGAATGTAATTGAGAACGTCTGTAAATCCAGACAATTTCTCTAGATACACTACTCTTCAATAATAAACTGTGGCAGCTGAAGAACTGCTTTATTTATACCTGCCATGTCTTATTTCCAGGCTGAAACACCAACATGTGTATTTGATTTCTTTAAAAAAGGGTGTCTTCCCAGCTGCAATACATGACTTCTTCAAGCCAAAAGGAAAGATACCTTCTTTGGAGCTTTTGTCATCGTCATTCCGTTGTATGTCTATTATCGGTGCTGGTTCTGCCCTGATCTCATTAGCTGAGCATTGCCATGTCACCAAGGTTCTATTTGATTTTGAAGTCTTTTCTTTCCAGCATGACTTCTTCTGTTTCACAAAAAAACCCAAAACAAAACACCCAACCCAAAAAAGCAATTAAAATTCTTGTCTTTTTTTTGCCCTTCCCTGCAAAATCAGCTTTGTTTGAGATCCCTTACGGTATAGTAAAATAAAAACAAACCTTGATCTGATGTAGTGCTTTGAATAAAATCCTGTGTACTGCGTTATGCTGTGAAGTAAAGCCTTAACAATGTATTGATTTAAATATAAACTTCGAGACACATCTGGATACTTAGCTTAAAAAATAGATAGTACAATGCTTTATTAGCTGATGTAACTGATTTCAGATGTTAAAAAAGTGAATGAAAAACATGCCTGAGCAATGTAGAGTTCCTATTATTTTGCAAAAACAGTAGTTTGAAAATAGAGTAAAAATACAAAATAAAGTCAAAATGCTAGAAATATCAAGCAAGGTCTGTTTTTAGTTCATGTTATGATTTTTCAGTCTGAGTGTGCAATGACTTTTACCTAATAAGAAAAGGAGTGAATAATCAGTTGTTTCTAGCAATTAACTGATCAGCCTGCAGGGTGATAATTAAAATGAGTCATGCATGTAAAAGGAAACTGAATCTTTCTCTCACTTGACTCATTTTTCTTCCATAAATTTGTTTTCAGAATGGCTTGCTTTAAAATTCTGCCAGAAATTGATGTACTGGTATATTAAGTCATAAAAATGCTGGGTACAACTTCAAAGCAACTCCTTGTACAAATTCCATCTAGAGCTGAAAAATTCAGCACCTGATTCACGTTACCTGAGCTTAGTGCCTGCAACGTTTGTAGAGTCAGCAGAGAGAACTGAAGATTTCCAGGGGAATGGTGAGGTTTGCAGAATTAGCTCATGGGGAGTGTTGCTTGTCTCCTGCCTACCTTTGGAGCGGAGGTACCTGGCTGGTGGGTGCTGGTCATTTCTACCAACATGGGATCCTCTCCTGAGGACATGTAGATAAAAGATCTGTGCCCTGTTCTGTGGTCCCACAGCACATTGGTTAAAGTGGTAGTGCCGTCACCTCCCTTTGCCTGCCAGTTGGGGTGCTTGCACTGAAAATGGATGACCTGTATTCACGTCTCTGCAGGCTGGGGGACCCATCTGCAATCCCCACTTCAGAGTGGTGTGTCCTCACCACCAGGATACAGAATGGTCTGAGGGAGAGGAGGTAGAGGATTTTCTCCTCTTACTGAAGCTGACCCACTCACGTTGGGAGGAAGAGAGCCAGGAGGAAGGAGAATATGATTGAGGGAACCTGATTCTGTGCATCTTTTTAGCTGGTACCTGCCGTTGGGAGTGGTGTCTGCAGTTGGGAGTGGGGAGTTACCATTTCTGGTCCCGAAGCTTAGGAGCGTGACTGGTTTTAGGTGACTTCTTAAATATATCAACAATACAAAAAGTCCAAAGAGTCTGGGGAGTGTAAAGCATGGCATCCATCTCATGTTTTAATCAGAATTCGGGCTTGTTATCTGCAACTGGTGATGAAGGCAGGTGTTGGGCTTCTGGTACAGTTCTGTGTGTGAAGGGCACCCATGTTTTGGCACTGGTGAAAGAAACTCTCCAACCCAACAAAAAGCCGGCTGCTGAGCTGTCAGTACTGTGGGGCGGGCGGGCACGCTGGCTGCTGCCCTGTTGTCTCGTTAGACTTGTATTTCAGAAGCTAACTTCCTCCCAATTCTAATTTTAGGTGCCAGCATAAGCAACTTGATGTTAACTTTATACACCTAATTACCAGCTGTGTTTGAAAATTTCAATCACAGTATCAGCAGAAAAAGGGAATTACATGGTATTGGATAATATATTTTGGAAGCATGTGATGTGATGTGTCCTTTGTTTATCACCAAGAGACGTTCCTCATATTCAAGGCTTGATTATTTCCAAGGAGCTGAAAACCAATGGCTCCAGTAAAAATCAGTGGAAGATGTAGTGCTCACTGTGCGTGACTGCTTTTTATCATAGATCAAAGGGAGGTAATCTTGGTTTTCTTAAACACGCTAGGATTAAAGGTAAAATTCATCTATTTTGTAGCATATCTTTTGGTGCTTCCTTAAGAACGTTTACTTAGTGCTGTGCTAATATATGTTAGTTTTTCCAAAGACATTGTCTGAAATGGATTTTTTTTAAAAAAAGGGTTTGTTTTCTAAAATTGGTATAATCTTTTACCGAGGAAATATAAGAAAAGACTCTGCTCTCTGCTAGTTGAGAAAATGAGATTCATCCAGCAATTTACTTCAAATGTTTTACCAGGTAAATTTTTCAGAGATTTTCTTTCTACTTTTTGTTCCCCTCTTTTTTCTTTTGTTAAGTAAGATTGTAAAGACTTTAATTGAGAAAATTGGTTTAAATTAGTTTCTCAGATCATAAAGAATCAGAAATAGCATTCAAATGACCAGGTTCCTAGTTGTAATTAAAGTAAACCTTAAAAAAATGTTACTTTGTGTGTAAATGTTGCCATTTGCTAGTGGCTATTACATATATTTCCACATCAAAGGAAATGGGCTGCAAATAATTTTTGTTAAGGCTAATTGGTTATACTTTCTGCAGACTGAAAATGTTAATGTTTAAACACATGGAATCAAGGGGTTAACTTCTCTTTAAGTGGTTATTCAGACTGGTTAAATATTTTGCCAATTAAGAAACAATAGACTTTATCTCACCCTCTAGAGCGGGGTGGGGATTGTTAGAGCTTGATCATTTATAAGCTACACTTAATGTAAGGGGCTAATGTTTATTGACTGAACTCTTGGGTTTAAGAGAACTTTTTCTGAAATGCAGCGGGATCTAATTTTTTATTTCATGTTGTTGCCAGAGAAGGATTGTGGAGGGGTTTGTGTGTGGTTTTTTTTCCCCAAAACATCGAAAATAGTTTAAGTTACTGATGCAGGTAACTAAAGGTCTATGGAGCTTTGCTTGCTAGAGATGCAGATGGCAGATGCATTGACACGGAAATACATATGTCTTGAAAGTATATTAATTTGATTTAAAAACAGCTATTTTGTGTATGGGTTTAAAATCTGGAATATCTTGAAGACTGCTTTGGATTTATCCTGCACGTACTGAGAACTGAGCTTCACTGTATTTGGTGTGTAAGTAGTATACTGGCCACATGAGGATTAATTAAAACTATGGCCCTGTCAGATTTTCTCTGCAACACCTGGAATGGGAGTTTGACATGGAGAGGAGAGCTAGAAAGAAAAGGATCAGGTTAATTTGGCATCTGATCAGGAAAAGGAGCGTGGGTTTTTTGGTCTTTTGTAAGGAGGTTTCTTTTTCCTGCTTGTATCCAGGAAAAAGAAACATTTTTCTGGGAAGGTAAGTCTTGCTGTGGTTGGGTAGTAGCAAAGAAGTGGGGCTCTGCTAAAGGCATACAGAATGTCCTTTTCTCAAGCATTTTTCCCTTTTATTTGGGATGTTGGTCATCTCAAAGGAACATAACTGAAGAATGCCTTCTGACCCAGTGAACTAAAACGCTGCACCGTTTCCAACAGGATCCAGTGAGGCAGGTTTCAGGAAGCTTGATGTGGTCAACAGAGTGCCACTGAGCTGCTCCTTGGTGAGTTGGGGCCAGGGGTTCGCTCACAGCATGTGTGTGGCTGGACTGAATGCTGTTACTCTACTTACAACGCTTTTGTATATATGCTGTTTTTCTGTGCAGTATGACTTCATACATTTCTGTTACTCCCAGAATTACAGGAATCTTTGTGTCTTTATCTCATCTGTTAGACGAACTATTGTATTTGTAATACCAAGTTGCGGTAAATTTGTGATAACTAGGTGCTGTTCTTGAAGGCTTGGAAAATCTTTATAAAAGGGTGGTTTGTTTGGGTTGGTTGTATTTTTTTATTTTTTGTTTTTAATCTCTGCCTTCTTAAGAGAGGAGTTTGCCAATTCTCTTGCTTGCAAAGGATTCAAATGAAATCTTATCTGAAAAAAGATTTCTTTGTCTAGATTGGGACAGGAGGTTCCTCCAGTGTCACAACTTACTTTGTTATCACTTACAAGGATAAAGGTCTGTTTTCCATAATGGCCAGCTCTTGATGTTTCTTATCAGGAGAAAATTTAGCTTCAGAGGGTACCCACCCTTACAGTGGTGAAGCTTGGGTATCAAGTTTATCCTGACATAATTTTGATACTCCTCTTTAGGTAGGAGTATTCAAATGTTATGAGGCAAATCATTTTTTGTTTGCTTTTTTGGTCATTTGACTGTTGAAGAGTGCTGCTGATGTTCAGAACAGTGGTAAATGGGCAGATTTTTTAAAGTGCTGTCTCTCTAGATTTAAAAATCGCACAACAGAAGTGCTTTATCACTTGAGGCATACTTCAAGAGATCAGATATGTTTTCAGATATGGTCAGATAAATTAGCTTGTTAACCGGTGGATAAGTTTAGGCCATTGAAATTCCTGTTCGTTAATTAAGCTTGTAATTCTAAACCACTATTTAAAATACATGTGGTATTCTAGGAGATCCTGGATGCTTGCATAATGGAAATGAAAGATGCAGGTTTGTGTTTTGATGTAACATTAAGTACCCTAAAAAAAGTAGGTCAGTAATTAGAAGTTATCATCCTGTACTTTAAACTTGGTTTTCTCAAACAATGAAGATAAGTGCAAGCATTAGGTATGCTTCCATGGAAGCATCATATTTTCTAACTAAACTGAAATGTGCATTTATCCTCAGATAATTTTATGCACATATTTGTAAACTACATCCATTTGTTGGCTACTGCACAAAATACTGTGACTATGTCTGTCTTAAAATATTTAGGACACATAATGCTAGCATGTCCTCGTTACTTAATCTACAGATGTTTTATTTTAATGAAATAGTGTGCTACAAACTTAACCGTGTTTGTGTTACTCAAGAAGAAAATGGTTTTGTTTATGTTACGCTGTTGTACCCTTCAATCAGTTAAAACAAACAAGCAAGCTAATAACATTTTTAGGTAGGTCTTGCCTAAATGAAAGAGTTTCTGTTTATCTTCTGCCACGACTGCAGAAAGCCTTAGCATGAGCAATTACCAAGGCCGAGTATTTGTTCACTACTGCAGTCCTAATAGAAAGCAGAGATGTCTGGAGTCATCTGAAAAAAACTAATGTGTGGGCCTGACTCCTGTCAAATGATCCAAGAAAAAATATTACAGATGGAGCAAATTAGAGGTGTTCTGAGATCCCATCGGTGAAGCAGCCTTTCCCAGTGGTACCTGAAGAGGGCAGTCTTGAGAGCAGCCCAGTGTCGAGGTCCCCCAGAAGTGAATGAGGGGGGACTACTCTTCCCCTCTCCCAAGCTAGCTCAAGAGAAAAAGTATCCAGGCTTTTAAATGTAGTGTCTTGTTAGGAGGCTCCGTCAGATGCTGGCGTAAGGGAGGGAAGGAGACGGGGCTGAGTGGCCAGGCACGGGGCAGTGGGAAGGGAGGGCAGGAGGAGAAGGCCTCTGTCAAGTTCTGCTTTGGGTGACAAGAAACCTTCAGACCGATTCGGCTGCTCCTGAAACCACAGCCTTGCTTGGGGTTACATGCAAGCCTCTTTCTTCTACCAGATGCTTTCCTTTTGGGTGCAAAATGGGCTACTCATCATTTTGATCAAAGGAGGTCAGTGGATACAGGAGACTGTAAGATGTATGAGAGTTTTAAGAACAGATCTCAGCCCTGGCTGCCTGTAAAGGCCGTGACATGACTGATAGGAAACCAGCCTTGCTCCACTTCAGATCAAAGCTTTGCAATCTGCTCCCCATCTTATTTCTACTTCCAGATAATTGGGGACAAGCACAGCAGGACACTGTCTGTCTGACACATCTAAATAAATTCTTAATGCAGAGATTCTTCTTCAAAGCATTCTCCCTTTACCCTCCCCAGCAGATGGAAGGAAGCCATTTTGTTTTCACAACTTCTGTCGTTTCCATTTGATTCTCCCCCGAGTATCTCTTTTTCCAGGGTTACAGTAGCAGTAATGTCAGTTTTGGAAAGAGGAAAATGAGCTGGTCTGTTCCTGGAAATCCAAGTAGTGCTTTATGCAACAAGGAGAGCTGTGGTGCTGTGGCCCCTGTACGTAACACTCTGGATTGAGGAGTGACTGGGAGACGTGGCACTGGCCGCGCTAAGATGAGCGTGTCCAGGTACAAGGCTATGCCCTAGAAAAGCATTAACGGAAGACACAGTTGTTGGCAGCGAGGAGTAAGTGATATCACAGAAACAAAGCATAGCTCCTCTTGAGACCTAGCAAAATACTTGCTGGCTTGCAGAGACATAGTCAGTGGTTGAGTTACTTACCCGGTGACTGTGGATTTCTCCCTTCCTTGTCCTCATGTGCTGTGGGGATCACCCACTTCTGCATCTGTTGGTGGTGGAAGCAACTTCTGTTTGAAGGGATCTTCCTGAGTCTGTTCAGGGAAAGGGCATTCGAGGGTCTGCTCCGTTCACCTGCCGCTCACCGAGGCGTCACACTGCTCCT
>NW_010526944.1:7387-30167 GCF_000687285.1 Phaethon lepturus
ACTAGCAGGTGTGCGCTGGTGAGTACGTCAATATTTGTTATGGAAGCTGCAGTCGTTCCTGACCTGCAGGGCGATTCCCCTGTGCCAGGGGAATCAAAGTTTCCTGTGGCTTTGTGAACTGTCCGCACACTTCTTGCGTTTAGACAAAGGAAGACGGACCAGCGCGGGTGCGATGGTGCCGGCAGGCAGAGCGGCTCTCGCAGGCGGCTGGGAGTAGGTAGTGCATCGTGAGTCCTGCCAGTGAGTTTGTGTTCTGTCTCTCTGCATATGGAAACTGCTAATGATAATCCTGTTCTGCCAGCCAGTGAGGACACAGTGGGAACTGGTGGGGTGTTTTTTCTCTCTTTTTTTTTTTTTTTTTTAAACGCTGTATTTGGATAAGATTTTTAAATTTTTACTCATGGTTTACAGTGGTTACCTGTAATGGAACAAAAGATAGGACTGAGAGAGTGGCCCTGACACTGTTTTTATACATTTCTGGCTGGAGAAATGGCATTTCTGTTGCTCTTTGGTTTGTTTAACAAAACAGGAGGCTTTGCAAATGCACCTTGGCAGAGGGAGTTTCCTGGTGAATAGCAGGCTTCCATCTGGGTTTGTGTGGATTATAAAGGAGTGTTTGGCTGATGTGGTGCATTGCTGAGCTAGGCTCCAGAAAGACGTCAACAAGTGGTGTGCTGGTTTATGTAAAGTCCAGCAGTTAAATATCATGTTAAACACGTGAAGCATGACCTTAATGACTTTTTATGCGAGTTTTGGGCAAAAGTATGATGATATTATGCTGATGATATTAACACATGCAAGAAAAGTATTCTTTGCAAGGATCCCAGCATTAAACGGTTCCTTAAGGTACAAATTTTATTCCAACCCTGCAGTTTATAGATTGTGACTTCATTTCTCCCAATACTATATTAAAATGTCTTGCTCTATCTTGAGATCTACTGCATCTCCACTGGGTTGATTTTATTTGAATTTGAGAACTTTCCTAGGAGAAATAAATGTTTCTAAATCATGAAACCATTCCTTGTAACTGTCATGGCCATTCACTGTCTTGTATTAATTTGAAAACTGTTCCTCCTTCATTTTAATATCGTTACTGAATCCTTTAGGGACTTTCTGCCCTGAACGGTTTGTACAACTTAAGTAAGGATCTAGTTGTCTGTCAAGTGCTAGTTCAGTATTGTGCACTTCTCTTTTTCAGTCTTGGTCCTTATTTACTGCAGATGTTATCAGTATATAATTTCTGAGGGAGCACAGGAGAGAGAGAAAAATGCAGAGGAAAAGAGCAGGCAAAGGAGGGGGATGCTTGTTTATAGTGTGCTATATGTCCACACCGGAAGACAGTTTCTCTGCTCTGCTTCCTGGAGGCACAGATCCCATTCTAATGGATCTGTGGACCTTGATGTAAGGAAAAAAGAAAAGCTGTAATGTTTACCCTAAACTTTATTTTCTTTAAAGGGTAAGTTTGCATCAACTGAGCCAGTTTAGTTAATCTTGCTAAAAAGTGGAAAATGACCTTTTAGAGTTTGAATTTGTTACTAGGTAGAACATAGCTTGTTTTGCAGAGTGAGAAATTAATTGAAGTATGCTTAAAATAGTCTGCTATTCAGGAAAGCACCTATTACTGGAAAATACAGGGCTTACGTAGTATGATACGGCTTCACAAACAGCAGTGACATACAAGGAAAGTGACCAACTGTATTAACGGATTTGGATAAAAGTGAAAAGCAGGTATTTCAGATGTCATTTTCCTTTGTGGCGTTTAACTCTTCTTCTGTTGTTTAATGGTGAGGAATTTGATTCACTGTTACCTTTTGAGTTTTCCAGCTGCACTCTTATTCCTGCTCAATCTGTGCTATCTGTGGCTTCAGGCTATTCCAGGCTTCAGCACAGATGAGAAAGCAAACAATCCCTGCCATCCAAAACCAAACTAAAACAAAGCCCCTCTGAAAGAGTTTTCCTTGCCTTTTTTCCCCCTGCTGTGACATACATGCTCTGTCTTGGGATTTGAGATATTCTTTTTTCAAGTTTTATATACTGTTCCTACCCAGTAAACTTTAAACGACTAAGAGTTAAAGCATGATTAATTGCCTTTGCTAGTTAGGTGGGACTGAACTACATCTTTGTGGGATGTCAAAAGAAAATGAGTTTGCTTTATTCTTTCAAAAAAGGGAATGATTTTGTTAAGGAGAACTTTACATCCAGTGCCTGGAAGATGTCCAGAAATATTTGAGAGGCACTGAGAAATTTTTGAAGCAAAACCTTGGAATTCAAATGTTGTATAAAGCATACTTTCTACCCATAATATACATATACTTGCATTCAGTCTTTGTCTTTTGAGCATTTTATTCTTTCTCCTTCACAAGCCTCTTTATTTTCTTTCCTTTCCTGGACCATCACCATTCTCTGTCGTTGTGGTCCTTGAAAAGAAGAAATGCAGATGATCACGTTCTTGAACATAACTGGTGAGGGTTTTACAGGGTAATGAGTCAGCCTTCATCTTGTAGAGTTATGTCATACTTGAGATTCTTTTGCTTGATTTGAGGTTTGCTAAGTTTTAAATACCAACATTGACTTCTGAAGGTACTCCAAGGTGTATGTTTTCAGTGTGCCCTCAGTTACTAGCAGTCAAACTTATTTTAGAAGCTTATTCTCAATGGGGCAAACTTTACAGTAAGGCACAGGACACTGGCACTACCTTGTTGTTTAAAAGGAGCTGTTTGTTTACTTCTGGAAAATGTGGGAACTGTGAAGGAACCAATGTTGCAAATCAGCTGTAATCAAACCCCAGTGACACTCATTGTAAGGAAAAAAACACCATCATATACTACTGAAACAAAAGTTTTACAGATGGGCCTGGTGAGATTATTTTTAGATTGATAAATTGGTTGAGTGTTATCAGTAATACTTTCTTTTACTTGAACTGCAACCAATGCTTTGCCAATTTTTCTGCTTAGCCACTTAGAGATTAGATTAGGTTGTTTTACAAATAATTCTTTTTTTTCTCTCTAAAACCTTTGTTTTCAAGATCTACAGATATGAAATAAATAATTTTAAAAAATCAAAGTGGATTTTTTTCAACAGTAGAGAAGTAATGCAATATGCTGTCTGTTAAACAGATTTTTGGAGAAGATCATTGGAGGCTGCTGAGCATAGCTCTAGAAAATCATTATACAAATACAAGCACAGTCTTTGTCAAGCTTTATGGATCACCTACTTTTAAAATAGGCCCCAAGAGTAGAAAAATTGCAGATTAAAGAGTAGTGTACTCTATGCTTCTATGTCTTGAGTTCCGTTGCTTCTGAAATCTGATTTTCCCAAAGCTCTGTAGAGATTACAAGCAGTAAACTGACTGTATTTTGGTTGCTATGAACAAATGAGGAATTTGAAAATACAGAAAGAAGAAAGCAGCAATTGATCCTGGTGTTACACAGGAACATCTGTCTGGAGTTTCAAAGGCAGCTAGCTGTCAGCTAAGGCAGATTTTCTGTCTGGCTGTGTAAGGATTGTGTGAGCTTGTTGTGTCTATATTGAAGCTGCTATTGTTCTCCTGCTGTGAAATGACAGATGGATGTGTCTATCCTGAGAGATCTGCGACTTTTGGCTGACTTGTACTTTCTGAATCCATGCATAATAGAGCTTGCTGTAGTCCTTAAAGAGGGAAGAAAAACAAAAATAAAAAAACCCAACACAAATTAAACATATGGTGCCAGGCTGTATTGCAAAATCACGAAAAGCATATTCCTTTCTTCTTTCTGAAGACAGATAGGTTATTTTTCTGAAGGGGAGCTATCAGCTTTTGATTTATTTTTGTAAGGAAGTAACATATCCACAGCATATGTATGCATATAGTTTCCTCTGCCTTAGATAAAACAAGCTATAGTGCTATTCTAGACTATTCACATAGACAAGCAGTACTAAAAGTTGGGATCCTGAAAAAAAATTATTATGAAGGAGGCTGAACTTATTGAGAGTTTGGGAAGGGAATATGTATAATTCAGAAATACATGTTTTGTTTTCTAGTGACATGAATTAACATGTCATTAGAAACATAATATTTAGTTGTCTAATGACTTGAGTTTGCTTTACTTCAGATGCAGTATAAATGTACGTTAATTTGGTTAATAAATACATTTTATGTATCCGAAAACAGGGTTTGTCTGGCAAAATCTTATTAAAAACATGCAACTCCATTCAGCTTAGATAAATGCGTTTTTGTCTTGAACTAAATGATAATAACATGAAAAAAAAGGAAAAGGAATTGGCACTAGTTTTGCAACATCTGTAAGAAAAGTACTACTAAATTAACTGAGATCACTGTTATGAAGTAAAACTAGATGCCAATGCTTCAAACACTGGCCTTCTTGCTTCTGTGATGTTCCCCTGGAAGTTTGTGAATTGTTAGGGTCTGCTAAGGCAATCCTATGCACTGCTGTAATTGTTTAAACTGGGAACTATAAACCACCCTTCTAAACTGAAGGATCTGTTTAAACAAAGTGTTTATTTAAGTCCTGTACAAACAAATACATAATGAAGAGCTATATATTGTAGAAGGAGAAAACGTGGAATGGGCTGTGGGTCAAGGCATAATTTTTCTTTTCTGGGATGTTTTGTTGTCATGTGAGTAGTAGGTGCATATTTTTCAATTACTAGAAGGATGGCTGTTAATTTAGTTAACTATTTGGCTTGCCTTTCCTCGTGCTGTGCTTTAGACAGGTGTGTAACAGCTCGACCCTGTGTTACTTTTAGTTCCATACAGAATAGTTGAAGGAACTGAATGAGGCAGTGTGACGTGTATCTCTTACGTGGACACACGGCGACATACGAGTGGAAGCAAGTCACTCCCAAGCAAAGAATCAGTCAGAGTGAGCAAGTCAGTGTCAGCCAGTCAGTACGTCTTTCTTTTTCTTAAACTAGTAAGAGAATGTCCAATCTAATTCCTTCAGCTGCCGTGTTCTGTGAAGTGATTTCTTTCTGCTAACACATAACTTTATAAATCAAAAAGAATTTGTTCAATTCAGTGCAGTGTATTTGTCGTCCAGTACAGGTATTATAACCTTGATCCCATTCAGTAAAATTTTGATCCAAATCCCAATGGAAGGATTCTTGCCTAACTAAACTGATGATTGCCCATGTGGATCAAGAGTCCTTGCCAACTGTGTATCTGAATGACTCTAAGTAAGGGCATGGTTGATTTCAGCCAAGTTTTTGTTGAATGATAAGGTATAGTTACTGCTGGCAAAAAACATGTCAAATTCTGAATTTAATTAATGAAATGTGGACATTTATCAGAAGTAAGGGATAAGAAATGAGCTGATCCAGTCCTCCATCATCCATGTATGTTATTGTGGTTCTCTCTAGTAGGCTAGAATTCAGTTCAGTTCTTCTCTCTGGGTTTTCACTTACTAGAGCTCTAGCACTCTTCTATCTGATGAGATACACCACTGTATTGCCAGCATACAAAAGATGTGAGGCCTCCTACTTGCTTGACTCCCATCTATGCATTGAACACAGCAAACTGAAATTGTGCAATAACTCTGCACAAGTAATATCACAGGCTCCAAACTGATCAAGCTAAAAGAATAAGTATGGATATTTTACTGACGAATGGGTACTGGTAAAGGGAGTCACTCTACTGTTACACTTTCTGGGCTACAGGTAGGTTAGAAGCTACAGTTCATGTGTTAACCTAACTCAGCATCTGTAGTAGCAGCTAGCATTGATGGAGAACGGAACCAGTGTGCATAAATGCTAGAAATTATCTGTGTTGAGTAAACTGGGGACATAGTTTTCAATTGCTGTCTCTTGCTCTTGATTTTCTTTCTCTTTAAAAACTTCCTTCTCTTTAACTTTTTGCTATTAAAATAAAAAAAGGGGGTGGAGAAGCACCTTTTGATGTGCCTTGAAGGCTAAATAGTTTAGTGTGACCAATATTTAAATTAGTGCCCATATGATAGGGTTGTTTCTGGCAGTACTGGCAGGCTACGTTAACTTATTAGCGTGTAACAACATGTATTAGTGGAGTAATGTCTTTTTCATGTGCTGAATCCAGTGTTCAGCCTACCTTCTAGGTAACCTGACATTTCCATTTACTTCGAGGCAGGTACAGAAAGCAAGATTGCCACCTTGCTATTCTTGCTGCATTCTCTGTGTCCTGACAGGCTGTCAGCATGGCTTGTGTCTCTCCTGTCCCTGACAGGGCGAGCTGCCTCCCAGTTTCATGGAGAATTTCTGAACTACAGAGTGCCTTTTTAGGCACTCACGTTTTGGGAAAACTTGGCAGGGAAGAGGCCGTGCTGACTGCAATTGAGAGCTAACAGGGGATTTCCATTAGCACAGCATCCTCCTGCTATAGCAATAAGGAGTGTCTCGGACTGGAACGATGGAGACACCGGCTTCCTGCGCTTTCTCAGCAGTGCAGCTGAAGGCAATACTCAAGCAGGCCCCCGCTTACCAAATCTGGCCAGAGGGGTTTACTACGTTGTTCAGAAGTGTGTAGTTAAACATCTGTTGAACCAGTCTGTTTTATTGCCCCTCAACAGGCTTTTGAAGGTAAGCAGTAAAGTTAGTGGCTTAGGCTATGTTTTTTCCTACTATCTTTATTATTTTTCTTAAAACATTTGAACCACTGATATACCCTCAGGCAGCAAGCTAGTGAAATTATTTTATCTAGGTGCTCAAGGAGTCACCCGTAGTGTAAAGTCCACTTCTCATTCTTCTCTACCCTCTCCAGAGACCTCAGCATACTATTTAAGCTCCTGTGTGATTAACTTGCTTTTTCACTGATTTTAATAGCTTACTGTGCTCACGTAAGACTGGGAAGCCGCTAAACCGAAAAGTTGGAATTATCCTTCTCCTTTTTTGTCAGGGACTATTTAGTCCAACTCTTCAGAGAGTCTTTGGGAGGACAGGAGAAGATTCTTCAGAGGACGGGGGAAAGGCAAATGTAAAACTACACTACCTCCTTCTTTCTTTCTGTATATATATATATTTTTTTTTTTAAAGGTGCTGGGGAAAATGAAGGGAATTGTAAGCCAGTCAATAAAACCTTAAAGAGGAAAGGAATTATAAGCCAGTCAATGAAACCTTAATCCCCACACATTTTTTTAACAAGTTATTAAACAGTTGCTTTATAAGCACCTCTGGGATAATAAAATTGATAAGCAACCAGTATAGATTTATCAAGATCAAGCTTTGTCAGACAATTTTAATTTCCATCCTTGGCAGCATAGCTAGCCTAGCAGATAAAAGATGAGTGGTAGATGGACTTGACTTTGTCATTTGTTTCATGCAGTGGCTGCGTGTGATATTCTTGACTCTGTCTCACACATCATTCATAGAAAATGGCTGGGGAAGTCCACATGAAATTATTGTAAAGTGAACACACAAGTGGTTGAGAAAATGTCCCCAAGCATCATTAATGGCTCACTAACAACTGAGAGGGCATTTCAGATAAGTCCGGTGTATCTTGTATTTGTTTTTGTTCTGTATTTTTATTAGGCATTTGGCTAGTAGAATACAGAGAATGTATTCATGGAGGGCAGCAAGTTGGGATGTTGCATTAGCATGTTGAAATTCAAGACGAGTCCAGAATGATGATGGTAAATGACTTTCAAGCTGCAGATCTTGTGAATCCACTGGTTGCTTACAAGGAGTCATGAAGGGTAACTAACAAAAGCAAGCCTATTATCAGTGGGCCTAAATGCACTACACAGGGTCCTGTGCCTCCACTGGTGAATTTAAAGCGGTTCCCATGTGGGGAAAAAGTTGGTTGCAAAACAGTTGTTTTGACAATTTGGAGAGACGGTCCAAACACAGGGAGTTGAAATTCCAAAAGGTGAGCACAACTTGCTATGTTTTCATATGTGTTGAAAGAGGAATAAAAAAATAAAGTAGTCTAGCTAACAAAAAAGTGGGGTTTATATTCAATGGACAAATATTATCTGAGATGTATGAAGAAGGAATGTCACATGTAAGGGGACATAGCTGTTACTCTCTGCTTAGCACTGATGAGATCTCAGGTAGAGGACTGTATACAGCAGCTGTAATAAAGTGCTTTGATAATATGACCTGCAAGAAAATTTTTAAGGAATTGACTTTGTTTCACCTCATAGGAAAAAAACAAGGGTTGTGGGAGAGGCATCTCATGATCTTTATATAAAGACAAGAGATACTGTCTTCCATTAGAGGAGGGCAGAAAAAAGTGGTATGACTTGGGGTGGATAATAAGTTTCTGTGGCAGCTGCCTAATACCCTGTGTCTATTATGTGATTTAGCCCTCTACATATTCTCAATAATTCATTTGTGTACATAGTTAGGCATTGAAATAGGTGATGAAAGATGTGGAATAGCTTTTGAGATTAGAGGTTTCCAGAAGCAGGTTAGACACAAAAAAGTCTCAAGGAGGATCTAACTATACTTGCTTGTATCTCAGAGTAGGAATTAGGTAAGATGATCTTTTGAAGTGTCTTCAAGCTTCTCCTATAGTTTTACTAGTATAGGAATAACTTGAGTTAAGGGAAACTTGCTGGCTCTTGAAACAAGGTGTAGCTCCACTCATGTGGAAAATCTTATGCCAGAGAGCAGTAAGGTGGTATATTTTTTCAGTGGACATGCTTGTGACTAGAACCAACAGGAAGATGCTAGTAATTGTGGGAGTAGAGTTAACTCTGTCTAAATAAGGCAGAGGCACTCTCAGCCATTTGGACCAATCTTTTAAGTTTTGTTTCCCCTTAACTCTACCCAGTAACTAAGGTAGTTGGGCCAAAACTGTTGTCCTCTTGATTTTGTTTCAGTTTACTAGAAGCAACAGGTTCTTATATGTCACCTAACTGGGGGTCGGGGAATCTCAGTTGCTACAGGCATCCAAGTCATGCTAGTTTTCCAGGCTGAAGTATTATTGTCATTCCTGATGGCTATTGAGTATAGCAGCAAATAGAGAATAGAATTTGGGCAGCAAATTCTGTCCAAAAGAACCAAATCCTATTTCCGGACAAACAGGTGATGACAAGATTAAATCTTGGGTCAGTTTGTTTTTTTCCCCCATAGAAAGGATATCAGATTTAATATCATCCTCATTTTTAGAAAAAGTTGTGAAAAAATCCTCTGTATCTAATTCTTCTTGCATTATCACTTATGCAATAAGTACCGTAACACTAAAAAACAAACAAACACCCAAAACAAGCCCCCAAACTACCCCTTTCCTGTGTAGTTGGATTTGATTGGCCAGTTTACAGACTTCCAGATACATCTGAAGAGACTGTAGATCTTGACAGAAATTTAATAGTTAACCAAGAGAAAAGTAACATTTAAGACATGAAGGGAAAAGAAATCTTGGCCTAAATGACTTCTCACTCCTTATACGGGACAGGATCTGTGTACTGTGTTGGGGCATTCCTCAGATACAGGGTCCTCCTGTCCAGTCTTGATTTCCACTGAATTAGAACAGCTTTATAAAAGTGGACCAACATTTAACCTCTTTGCAGAATATAGCCTTGGCTTTTAAATCTGGTTCTACCTAATTTGTTTTCCTGTTTGAGAGTTGGCTGTGGATCATGGCTTGTTTCCCAGGAGCGAGTGAAATCACACATATGAGAGAGGTAAAATAGTTTTTCTCATTTGTAATTTTTGTTTCTCACAATAATTATAAGTGACTCTGTCCAAATTGGTTGTTTCTTTCATTATATCATGCTGTTTGCAGAAATGGTGATTAATGCTGTTTGTGAATTGGGAGGGGAGTAAGAGTCTAATGTCTCTGTACATTTTGTGCCTCTTGGTTTGTCTGCCTTCATCTGGTACTTGGCATGTCTTCCAGTATTCCATGAGAACAGAAGAATAGCCATGTTCTGGTCAGGCCAAGTGTCCATTTAGCTCCATATTCTTTCCAAAGGCAGCTAGTAAAGATGCTTGGGGAGAAAAATGTAAGAATGCATGAAGTATATATAGTGATTCTTTCCCATGGTTAGGTCCCTTAATTAGTGGTTTAGAGGCCTCCTTAGCTAAAGGTTGCACCCAAACATTTGTGTTTTAAATAACTAGCAATGTGTCCAATGTCCTGCTGCAGTGATTCCAGAACTCAAGTCTATATTGTGAAGAAAAAGCATTTCCTCAGTTGCTACAAGCTACTATTTAGTGAGCTACCCACTAGTTTTTGTTGTGAGAAACGGTTACTTGTTAACTTTGCCACACATCAGTCATTCTGCCAGCCTCCCTGCTCTTCTCAGTGGTAATTTTTCTTCTTTGCTGAAGACTTCCAGTTGTTTTGGTCTTGGAAGGTTTGACAGCGCTCTGATGGAAGAGTCAATTTCACAACACTGTGAAGGCACCGCCATCCACTTGGCGGTTAGTGCACTGAATTTTCTTACTTTGCTACCAGTAAAACTGATTTAAGATTTCTTTAATTAACCAAAGTTCTGTGAGGACTGGTTAATGCTTATGTTCATATATTATGGGTTAGGTGACGTGTATAAGTTAAAAGAAGGACCCAGACTGTAGTTCTGAAAATGATGATAACTTCCACAAGTAGTATATTACTGAAGTTCTTCCCTTTGTGTGCTGTACATAATTATTAAGCTTTCTTACTCCAGCTACAGGAGGCATCACACTCACAGGCTGGAAAACGAGCACAGCGAGCTGTAGGCAATACAGGAGTCTCCTTGGAGTGCCTTGAGGATAACTTTGTAAGCCAGGTGAAAGACAGCCCTACCAGAAGGGATGCGATACTGGACCTGTTAGTCACCAATGCATGTGAGCTAACTGGTGACACCAAGATTGGAGGCAGCCTGGGCTGCAGTGATCATGCACTGGTGGCGTTCACAGTCCTGAGGGGTATGGGGCAGGCAAAGAGTAAAGTCAGGACCCTGAATTTGAGGAAAGCAAACTTCCTGCTCTTCAGGGACTTAGTCAATAGGACCCCCTGGGAAACTGCCCTCAGGGACAAGGGAGCAGAGCAGACCTGGCAGATCTTTAAGGACACTTTCCATAGAGTGTGAGAGCTTTTGATCCCAAGTGTAAGAAATCAGGAAAGGAGGGCAAGAGACCAGCATGGCTAAGTTGAGACCTACTGGGTGAACTAAAGGGCAAGAAGGAAATGCACAGGAAGTGGAAGCAGGGACAGGTATCCTGGGAAGAGTACAGGGACACTGCCTGGTTGTGTAGGGCTGGGGTCAGGAAGGCCAAGGCACAGCTGGATCTGAACCTGCAAGGGATGCAAAGAGTAATAAGAAGGTCTTCTACAGGTATGTCAGCCAGAAAAGGAAGGTCAAAGAAAGCGTACCCTGCTCTGATGAGGAAGACTGGCAGACAGGTAACAATGGATGAGGGGAAGGCTGAGGTAGTCAACAACTTCTTTGCCTCAGTCTTCACTGGCAGTCTCTCTTCCCACACCTCTCGAGTGGATAGACTGCAAGATGGGGACTGCAGGAAAAAAGTCCCTCCCACTGGAAGAGAAGATCAGGTTCAAGACCACCTGAGGAACCTGAACATACATAAGTCTATGGGACCTGACGAGATGCATCCCGGAGTCCGGAGGGAATTGGCTGATGTAGTTGCCAAGCCACTCTCCTTGATATTTGAAAAGCCATGGCAGTCAGGTGAAGTCTCTGCAGACTGGAGAAAGGGAAACTTTGCACCCATTTTTAAAAAAGGTAGCAAGAAGGACCCTGGGAACTACTGACCTGTCAGCCTTACCTCTGTTCCTGGGAAGATCATGGAACAGATCCTCCTAGAAGCTATGCTAAGGCACATGGAGGACAGAGAGGTGATTCAAGACAGCCAGCATGGCTTCACCAAGGGCAAGTCCTGCCTGACCAACCTAGTGGCCTTATAGGATGAAGTGACCACATCAGTGGACAATGGAGGAGCTATGGATGACATCTATCTAGACTTCTGTAAAGCCTTTGATACAGTCCCTCACAACATCTTCCTCTCTAAATTGGAGAGAGATGGATTTGATGGGTGGACTGTTGGGTGGATGAGGAATTGGTTGGATGGTCACATCCAGAGGGGAGTGGTCAGTGTTTCAATGTCCAGATGGAGATAGGTGATGAGCGGTGTCCCTCAGGGCTCTGTATTGGGACCAGTACTCTTTAATGTCTTTCTCAACAACATAGACAGTGGGATCAAGTGCACCCTCAGCAAGTTTGCAAGTGACACCAAGCTGAGTGGTGTGGTTGACACACCTGAGGGATGGGATGCCATCCAGAGGGAGCTGGAGAAGCTTGAGGATTTGGCCCAGGTGAACCTCCTGAGGGAGGTCCTGCATCTGTGTCAGGGCAACCCCCGGTATCAGTATAGTCTGGGGGATGAAGGGATCGAGAGCAGCCCTGCCAAGAAGGAGTTGGGGGTACTGGTGGATGAAAAACTGGACATGAGCCAACAATGTGCACTCACAGCCCAGAAGGCCAACTGTACCCTAGGCTGCATCCAAAGCAGCGTGGCCAGCAGGTCAAGGGAGGGGATTCTCCCCTTTACTCCGCCCTGGTGAGACCCCACCTGGAGTCCTGCATCCAGCTCTGGAGCCCTCAGCACAGGAAAGACATGGACCTGTTGGAGCGGGTCCAGAGGAGGGCCACAAAAATCATCAGAGGGATGGAACACCTCTTCTCTGAGGACAGGCTGAGAGAGTTGGGGTTGTTCATCCTGGAGAAGAGAAGGCTCCGGGGAGACCTTCTTGCAGCCTGTTTAAAGGGGGCTTCTAAGAAAGCTGGGGTGAGACTTTTTAGCAGGGCCAGTAGTGATAGGACAAGGGGTAATGGTTTTAAAGTAAAAGAGGGTATTTAGACTAGATAGAAGGAAGAAATTTTTCACCATGAGGGTGGTGAAACACTGGCACAGGTTGCCCGGAGAGGTTTTGGACAACCCACCTCTGGAAGCCTTCAGGGTCAGGTTGGACAGGGCTCTGAGCAACCTGATCTAGTTGAAGATGTCCCTGCTCATTGCAGGGGGGTTGGACTAGATGACCTTTAAAGGTCTGTTTGAACCAAAACTATTCTGTCATTCTATGATTAATGGTGGTTACTGTTACTTACTGAAAGATATTTCCACAGGCATTTTTGTTACTAAAGGCACTTGTAATAGCTCTGCTTTTATGATTCTTCCTTTTATATAAAAAATAGAGAAAAATGAAGGCAATCTTATTATAGCAACTTACTTTGTTTGAGAAACGTTTTGACGAACAGTTCTGTAAAATTTTAATTAAATAGGAGCAAAATTACTTTAGAATTTACAATAACAAACACTTGGTTTTGTTTCCAGAGAAAATCATCCAATTACCTTAGTGTGAATTGGATCTGAACTGTGACCCAATCTGCTGAGCCTGTAAGTGTATTCTCTCCAAGTGCCTTGGCAGTCCAGGTCTGCCTTTGCCTGTCACCAAACCATATGTGCCTGTCTGTGGTTTATCAAATACTCTGTTTACTCCCCTTTTGGCTACACTGCACCTTTTATGGCCTTGCACAAAGGAGTGAGGGTATAATTGCCATACAGTAGTGGAAAGGACAGTATGAGTATAGCGTTGTGGCAGGTTTGGGACATATAGTAGCGCTATGCTGTGCAGAGGATTAGGGAGCAGTGAGTAGTGGGAGGGACTGGGCATTGCAGCACTGCTAAATCATAGAATCATAGAACGGTTTGGGTTGGAAGGGACCTTAAAGATCATCTAGTTCCAACCCCCCTGCCATGGCAGGGACACCTTCCACTAGACCAGGTTTCTCAGAGCCCCATCCAGTCTGGCCTTGAACACTCCCAGGGATGGGGCATCCAAAACCTCCTTAAGCAACCTGTGCCAGTGTTCCACCACCCTCATTGTGAAAAATTTCTTCCTTATATCTAATCTAAATGTACCCTCTTTCAGTTTAAATCCTTTGCCCCATTGTCCTATCACTACAAGCCCTTGTAAAAAGTCCCCCTCCAGCTTTCTTATAGGCCCCCTTTAAGTACTGGCAGGCTGCAATAAGGTCTCCCTGGAGCATGAGGTGGTGGGTGGTTGTAGGAAGTTCAGCGGAGGTTGGTGGGACATGGTCCGTGTGGCCTGGCAAAGAAAATATCCGAGTCCTGTTCAGTTGTTCATTCCTCTACTAGGAGGAAACCACATTGTTCTATGGTATTACGGGGTTAGGAGCATGCATAGCACATAGCCCTTCCTGCCAGCAAGTGCCTTCTGTGCAGCCTTGTTACAAGGCGTTGCTCTCCGCTGTTATGTTTCCTGGCTGGGATCTGTGGGTGCTTCTTTCTCTATGTAATTTTTTTTGTTCAGTCAGTTTTTTCAACCATCAACAGAAAGGCAGACTTCTCAAAGCTACCAGGGTACCTCTATTTTGGTAAAATAGGTGGCCACTTGGAGGAGTGACTGTAAAATATCCTGTCAGAAGTCTTGATCAACTGTAAAGCACAAATCTGACAAAAATAAGCTGCATTAGTAGCAGAGCTTATGGAACTACTTGCTTTAATTACTTTTCCATAGCTGAGGAATTCTTTACCGTATAAGGGTTTATTTCAGATGCAAGTTTTCCATTAGCAGACAGACACTATAAATTTTAATTAAAAAAATTCAAACTTCACTCCTACAAAAGTCGATGAAGTATCTCTTTTTGTTTTGTGTGTTTTCCTCAAATATTGTGTTAGGAGCCTTACTGGTGAGAAGGATACGATGGATGACTCCTCTGTCTTTACTGCTTGCTCGGTTGCATGGAGGGTACCATGTATGTGCAGTTTGTAACACTATGCTAGAAGTAGCAAGTATGTGCTAGACCATGTCATCATCTACTATGTGTTATATGGAGGTGCATACCTGGAAGAACTTGAACTGGGGAAAGGAAAGACTCTACTGGAGAGCAGAATAAAGACCAGACTGGCAGGCAAAAGATGAGGCCAATATGTGGCCTGTTATGAAATACCAAACTTAAGGGAAGATGTTTTATGGGTCTTTCCTCTGCACATTTGTCAATGTTATTTTGAGTTAGAGAAGTCAAAAGCAAACCACAGGTTTTGGCAGGTAGGCTAATGCTTTCTAGCCTAGTGATCATAAATGATGACTTAAAACATGTTTTTTAAAATAAATTGCTTGTACTATTATTTAATAACTCACACTATGTTTAAGTTAGATTATGACAATCCCTTGTCTCTTCTTTATTTTAAATTTCAAAATGTCCCTTTTCTTTAGAAACAGAGAATTCTGACTGCAAGGTTTATAAGCCAAATAGATCAAATTTAGCATAGTATTAAAACTGTATTTAAATATTTTAGTATTTCAAAATTAAATTGTTCTATAATAGCTTAAAGTTATTGCCATTGACACAAACAGGAGCAGTTGAATTAAACCACTGTTTAGCACTTTTAAAAAAATTATTTTTAGAATATATAATACTTTTGTTGTTGCTTTAGTGATTTTTTTTTTCTTTTGTAGCCAAGTGATTTCATATTATAATTTTATATTTGCTTTGCTGTTTATAAATACCAGTCAAAGAGTATTGGTTTGGGAGGTTCTTTGTAGCCTTGTTTCTAGGCATTGTTCCAAAGTACACAGCTAAAATGCATTATAGATTTTGTTTAGAGTAGGTCTTTTAATGCAAAGGTCACCACTGAGTCTTTTTTATGCAATTTTGCAAATACTTGATTCTTGTTCTTTCCTTCAAACTCAACATTACATTTCAGTGGTGGAGTGTGGCTGTTAAACATAAGTATGATTGTCCTGCATACTGGGCTTTAGAGGATCAGAGAACTTCTCATTTTTTTCTGAACATGTGATGCTTTTGGAGAAGTCTGGTAATGACAGAAGAGGACGCAAGAATTGTGTAGAAGGCTCAAGAGATCATCTTGCTGCAATGAGTGTGAAGCAGAGAGCTTCCTTTGGACTATTTGGGTAAGGTTGTACCCTGATCTGCTCCTCTGTGCCCATGACTGAAGTTTATGACACATGGTAGATGCCTTTAGGCAGAGAATGAGCAGCCTGCTTTTCGTTAATTTGTAACAGAGAGACTGGTGGGAATGTTGTTCGATGCTGTGGAGAGCTTGTAGTGAATTTCTTCAGTGTTAAGCAAGCTAAAAATAATACTCTAGAAAATGTATGCTTTAGCCAAGCCCTTTGTTTTCTGAACATCCATTTGAACAGGGGTTAAAACTATGCTATGAAAGTAAAAAAAGCAAGAAGTATCCTCCTTCCTTTTATTGTAATCTTGAAACTATTAAGCTGTTGAATACATTTAAGTAAAGATTTTAAATTGGTCAGTAATGTTTATATAGGAATGACTTGGGGAATTTGTCTATATGCAATTTAAAGATTCTGTTAAAAACTTGTATGGTTTTGTAAGCTCTTTGTATCCTTGTAAATATTTTCACGTCCCCTTCCCAAATGTTGATTCCATAAGGGAACTGTGGTGGATGAGCTAGCCCATCTGTATGTGAATAGATGAGCTGCTGAAGCCAGTGGCTCCCAGTAGGCAGAGCTAAGGCAGAATTGCCCACTGGATAAAAACAGTTTACTTAGTTGCTGTTTGGAAGCATAAAGTTTCAAGAAATTTTAATTTCCACAGGAAAGGGAACAAAGATATATTCTGGCTGAATATGAGCCGGCAGTGTGCCCAAGTGGCCAAGGTGGCCAGCAAGCATCCTGGCCTGTATCAGAACTGGTGTGGCCAGCAGGAGTAGGGAAGTGACTGTGCTCCTGTACTCGGCACTGGTGAGGCCGCACCTTGAATCCTGTGTTCAGTTTTGGGCCCCTCACTACAAGAAGGATGCTGAGGTGCTGGAGCGTGTCCAGAGAAGGGCAACGAAGCTGGTGAGGGGTCTGGAGCACAAGTCTTACGTGGAGCAAATGAGGGGGTTGTTCAGCCTGGAGAAGAGGAGGCTGAGGGGAGACCTTATTGCTGTCTATAACTACCTGAAAGGGGGTTGTGGCGAGGTGGGTGTTGGTCTCTTCTCCCAAGTAACTAGCAATAGGACAAGAGGAAATGGCCTCAAGTTGCACCAGGGGAGGTTTAGACTAGATAGTAGGAAAAATTTTTTTACTGAGGGAGTGGTCAAGCATTGGAAGAGGCTGCCCAGGGAGGTGGTGGAGTCACCATCACTGGAAGTATTCAAACAACGTGTGGGCGTGGCACTGCAGGACATCGTTTAGTGGGCATGGTGGTGTTAAGTTGATGGTTGGACTTAATGATCTCAAAGGTCTTTTCCAACCTTAATGATTCTGTGATTCTGTGAAAGATAAGAGCCATTGGTATAGTCCTTTAAAAAATGTGGTGGAATGGGTCATGGAGGGAGAATTGCCAGCACAGGGAGAGAGAACAACTGTTGGAAGGAGCAGTGATGTTGTAGCAGAGGGGCCAAACACAGCTGAAGAAGGCTGGTTGTAAGGCAAAAGGCCTTCCAAAAAGCAAGCAGTGATTTACAAGTGGGACATCTTGTCTATGCATCGATTTCTTGATCTGATCCCCAGGTACATTCAAGTATGGGGGGAACCAAAGACAGCAAGCTGTCTGCATGGGCTTTAATATTGCTGTGAAAACAGAATTATTGTAAAAATTGTAAAAAATTTATTATTTTTAAAGTAAATTTTTAAAATGTAGGTCTATATGTCTCTTCCTTGCTTCAGAAAGCAAAGACGTTAAAATGCTGTATGAAGCTGCATAAGTGTGTTTCAGCTGTTGCATCTCCTTGAGGATCAAGTGGTCCATGGCAAGGATGATCACGGGAAGAAACCTCTCCACTATGAAGGTTTCACACTTCTTTTGCTCAGGAGGGAGGCCTGGACTGGAACCCTTTCCTGCAGATAAATGACTGCACTCTTTTTTTTTTTTTTTTTTTTTCCCTCCAAAGGAAGGGGAAAAAAAAGAACTACTGGAGTATTAAGGTGCCCTTCTGCTCCCCGTCTGTGTGGTAATCAAATCATTAGAGCACATGAAGGTGCGTTTCTGTCCTTGCTGCAAAGTGGTTCAAATTGTCCCACCTCTCCTGACCAAAGGAGCTGGAGCTGGTGGGTCACCAGCATGGGGCCACCCTCTCTGGTTCCAACAAAGCTGTGTCATTGCACAGCTGAGAATGCAGCCCTCTTTGTGCGGTGGGGAAATGGAGTTTGGCCCTGACCTCATTATTTAACTCATAGCCCTGAAGGAGAAGAGTGTGGAGATCTCACCTCTGTTCCAGAGACTGTTCTTATGACCTCAAACAGCGATCAATTGCAGACCTTTCTGTGGCTCTCATCTTGGTTTGGTTTTTGTACTTGTATTCACAAGAGGGGTGGGGGATGGGAAATAGCTGCAAGCAGACCTAGTATCACTAATTTAACCTGATGTGTGTGTGTCTCTGAAAGGGGATGCATTAGCTGCAAGTATTCTGTTTCTAAACTAGTTTTAGTTTGCTAGTCTAGTTCTTAGTGCAAAATGTACTTTTGAAGTTGCCGTGGTGGCCGATTGTGATTGGTTTTGGTGGCTGTGCTGTAGTTTGTGTGTCTGAATTCATGAAGAAAGAAAATGAAAATACTAGGTGTGAGGTTAACCTGCATAATCCGTAAAATGAACTATATGCACATTGAAACATCTCAGCCAGATGGATTTTTGTGGTGTGTAGGTCTGTGAATAGAGCTGCTGTCACTTACATGGATAAGGGTCTGGCAAACATAATTCCTTAACTTTTTTTGGGGGTAATACTCAGAAATAACAAGGATGCATTTATCAGAAAAGCCCTTCCTTAAAATTAAAACAGGAAACAAATCGAAATCCCATTAACATTGTGTTGAACCAGGAAAATACTCTTAATTTACAGATATCCTTTTGACTGAATACAGGAATGTGTTTGTTTTGTAAAAGGGGGTAGAATTATTGAACTTAAAAACTGTTTGGGGCAGTGTAAACATATTACTTACCCAAAACACTTAAGTGAAGGAAGTGTGCCCTTCATTCTTTCCCTTAGGAATTAATGCTTTGCTTTGAGTGGTAGTAATTGACACAACCTATAAATACAAAAGTAATATAAACTGTAAGGCACTAAAAGTTTGGTGGTTTTTTTTTCTTCCTCTTTTAAGGAGTCTCTTTCATCTCTCTATTTCTCATAGCCTCATTAGGATGGAGCTGTATTCCATATGCAAAAGCACTAGTAGAAATTTCATGTTTTCTTACACTGGGCAATAGCCTTAAATATCAGTTCCCATTGTTTGTTATTTATGTTCATGGTGTCTTTAAAGTCATATTTGATCTCTGCATAAATATGGCATAGAAAGTTGCCAAAGCTTTTTCTTCTGTGTACTTTGTTTTGTAGGAATATTGAAAACGTATTTTGGCCTCACAGCTTTCCTGCACAAATATCAAAGTTGGTTTGTTTTTCTGCTGAAAGCATTAAGAATAATTATCATCTTGTGCTGAGTTTTAGAACATGGACTTTTGTTTTATAATCTAGGCAAAAGTATTCCATTTGTTTTATACACACATTTGCAAAATGGGGAATTAGAGAGAAGGACTGTTTTTGCTCTTTACCTTTATGAGTAATTAAAGCATCTTCTCCTACCCCACTGTTTTTTTCCTTCCCATTTTAGTTTTTTTAATAATTTGTCTAAATACTAACTTAGGATGTTTCCACTTTAGATCATCTGTGCCACAAATTGAAAAATATTAGTCCAAAGTTAATGTTTAAAAGAAGTTTTGAACAAGGTTGTCGTTCCATACAGGCAGAAGAATGGGAGTCGCATCCCTAGCAGGCTAAGACAAGATTACTGAAGAAACAGAGGTTTTTCATGAAGCTAAAAGGTAAAAGAAAAAAAAAATTACTGTCTGGGGCCAGACTGTTGGTGTGGAAGTGAGGAGTTGTTTGGCCACAGGCTCTTAGTACTGCAGCTTAGACTTTACCTGGCTGAAAGGTATTTTTGTCTTCTCATCCAGCCATTTCATTGCTATTGAGGAGCTCTTTGGATCATCCATGTAGTATTGGATCACTGTCCGGGTGTGAAGATCCAGAATAGCTTCCAGGTTAAATGTGCTGTTCTGTGATTACAGAGGATACATTTTACCTTCATCTTCAAACAATGCCTGTTGGGCTGGTTTTTTTCACTCTTCAGTGGTTTCTTGTCTTGGCATTCAGTTCTTGGAATGTGAGCAGGCATTAAACAAAACTCTAAAAAGCTCTCAGTAACCAGGACTTTCCTAGTAAGACCCTGGTGCTGGAATAAAGTCTTTGACTAAAACAGGCAGAGCCAGCATAGTAGAGTTCTTGAATGTTAATCATAATTGTTCAGTGGCAGGTAGTTAATAAAGTTAGATAAGTCAAAGCTTTAAACGAACTAAAAGAAATACACTGTTAAGAATTTTGACTGCAATGCTATGATAAACCTGAAAGTCATACTTACTGTAATGAAGAACTTACTTTTTGTAGCCTAACATTCACCGTTGGCTTTAAATAAATGTAAATTTTACATGTAATGTAAAAAACTCCACAGAGCTTCTGATTTTGAATATGCAGAAAGAGGTTTCCATTTTCCTTGTTTGATAACAGCAGCTGCCTCTGAATTTCATTCTTGATAGCTGAGTTGTAAGCAACACATTTTAACAAGCCAAATGTGATATGCATCTTAATATTGCTCAATAAAAACATTAACAAAAATACCAAGTGTGACTAAAGGCTATGTGAAACTAAGTTACTGACCTCACAGGTTCTGGTTGCTGGTCCATGTAATCCTTAATATTGTCAAAAGGAATGATTGAGGCAACCAAACTGACCAGGAAGAAGCTTCTCTGGTTAGGCTTTTAAAACCACATATAAGTATTTTTTGGACATTGGTTATAGTGTGACCATGGAAACATTATATATTATTTAGGAAGAAAACTATGTTGATGATTAGAGAAAATGAAATAGCATTTAGTTAATTGATCTTTGATTCTAGTCATTAAAAAAATTTGTTTCAAGATCAAGGTGCTTTTGATGGACTCTGCAGGAAGCCATTATGTTAGACACAAAGGTTTGAGAGCCAAGCTTAGTAGCAGTGCATGCTGTTATCCAAACCTGCTTACCTTTTGTTAAAACCAAACTGTATAGGCTGTAGGAATGAAAAACCAAACAACCTCGTTGTACTCATATAGACTTTAAAGAAGTATTTTTAAACTTGAGAGCATGCTTTACAGATAAATGTACATGTACTATGACATGTAAGCTGATTCACATTAATGTCTGAGAGGAGTGTTATGAGTGCCTGGAATATACACCCAGAAAATAACAGTGTTTAATACTAGCTTCTGTGGCTCCTTTTTAATGCAGTTAGTTTTTGAGTTAATCATTAGGAATCTTTCATCAATGCACTTCAAGTATACTCTCCCTAAAGCCACTGTTAGCATGTGAATTATTTTTAACAAAAATATATAGTATTCAGAAGACAAAGGACAGGTACTGTTAATCGACAATTTTTTTTAAAGTAGCATTTCTTTTAGATGACTTGCCACGTGTGGATGCACAATCCTGAACGGGCTTTGCTGGATGAATTTTTTTCACAGAAAACCAGAAAAAGTTGCAGAAACTTTAGTGTTTAGTGTATTGGTATCCTTGCTGGGCATGCAGTGATTGTGAAATAAACTATCCTGACTATCACTTGTGAAAATACATACTTTCTGTTACTGATAGTGGAAACTGTCTTCCTGTTACATGCAGGTCACATTTCCGATGTCCATCTTCATGATTATATGTAAACCAAGGTTTTGTTGTATGATGAATCTATTTTCTACTGTGCTTCTGGATTACTCCGTATAACCTGTTTCTTGCTTATGTCAAATATTTCTGCTGTATTTAAGACTGAAATTTACAAATACTGACTTCTGAGATACATTTTTGACCTGGATTCAGAATTTGGAAGATGAAAACAGATTTTAGCATCTTGACAGTGGATGCCCTGGGAATTAAAAGGATGTTTAAGGTTATTTAAGTCTTGATATTATTTAAGACTTTATATAGAAGAATAGCAGTTCTGTCTGATTTCTGGTGGCTTAAAAAAGCACTAGAGAAGTAAAACAAATGCCTTTATTTAATCTTCTTGGTTTTTACTCTTCTATTGCATCGTTTCATCCTTGATTATCTTTTTCTCTCACTTTGAACAGTTACATAACTGGAAGAAAACACATTATAAACTTCAGATCTGTTTTAGAAAGGCTGGGATGAGGCGTTTTAATTTAAATAAAATTTATGTTTTGCACACTTGGATGCTTGGCTGATATGTTAATGGAAGCCATTTTGAGTTTCAGGGAAACTGATGATGCCATTTTGCACAAGCAAGCAATTTGTAAAAGTCAGAGCAGTAACAAGCACAAAATAGTCCATTCTCAAAAAGAATAACTAGCCTTGCTGATGCTTATTTTACTGGATGGTATAATAAAAGTGGAATTGACAAATTCCTTGGTATATGTGGTAGAATAAGATTTCCTTGTGTGTTAAGTACCTGATGTTGTTTAGTTATGAAAAGGGCAGTTGGTTCAGCTTTGCACATGAATGCAAATCCTTGGATCCGAATCTTCCTCTGATTTTTTTCCCCTAGTTATCCAGGGTATTGGTAGAGAGTAAGGTTAAGTTCCAAGCCACTGTCCTCCCTCCTGTAAAGTAAAAAAAAAAAAAAATCTCTTCTTTGTTCTAGGTTCCCAATTTATTTTATTTTCTTAATTTGCTGTCTGTTGCTTGGTGTTCATCCCTCCTTATTTCATAGGAGGCATTAAATAGCTGCTGTGATATTTTAAGAGGGTATGAAGGGACTCTTAACATGGATTTCACAGAATCGTTAAGGTTGGAAAGGAGCTTTGAGATCAAGTCCAACCGTTAACCCAAC
>NW_010526945.1:0-2857 GCF_000687285.1 Phaethon lepturus
TGGCCTTATTAAACCTCTTACAGTTGGCCTCGACCCAATTATATGATGGAACTCTGGGACACTACTAAGGTTGTTTAGGTTCCTTATCTATACAGATCTACAGCTTAACATTCATTTTACAACTTCATGTTTTTAAACTAAAAGGAGATGGTAATATACTCCCGTATATGACAGCTAGACAGGGAACCCTATGAAAAATGCCATATAACTTTTGTAATTTCCCGTAGACAAAGGAAAGCAAAACACTGCACAAGATATGTGTTATGTATAAGCTATATATAGACTATATAAACTATATATAAAAGCCATACATATATAAAGTATATTAAAATTTTATATAAGATTACGTAAGCTGCGGGTCAAGATGTGTCGCCTGCTGCGATTGCTGCGTAGAATCCGTCGGCAGAGAGCGGTTAGCTCCGGCGAGCGTTACTCCTGCGTATTTCCCCGTGTGCGCACACGTCCTGTGCAGCCCTGCTCTGTCCTCTCCCCGAACATCACCGCTGTCCTTGATGCCGTCAGGGTGACTCCTTTTTCACCTGGCAGTCTGGGAATCCTACTGCCATTTGCTGTCCCCACGACAAAGGGCAGGAGCACCTTCTCTCCCAAGGATCAACTGAGAGCCCAACTCAGACGCGTTTTGACTACGCTTTTTTGTGGCCTCAGCCTCAGAGATAGATGGCTAAAAAAGGAGCAACTTCCCTCCTGAAGCTGCCAAGCGCAGCCTAATATTTAGAGCTCTGCAAGATGAGTTGTGCTTCTGACCGTTGTACATCAAGGATTGTGCCAGACAGAAAGGTATATTCACTAATGTACATCATTTCGCTTAATGTTATAAAGATCGAAATACCCTATGAGAATCAAAACGGTTACTTTTTGCCTAATTTCCAAACCATAACACATGGTTTTACTCTGCTGCATTTAACTCTAACAAACTTGCACAGCAAAATCTCAATAAAAGGAATTAAAACATCTGGATTTTAATTTTCTTCTAGGAGAATTCAAGCAACAGTTATGCCTATTTCTGACGATGGTGCTTTGACTTGTTTCTCCTGACACCCAAAACCAAACTAAAACCACTGTAATTCATAAGAAGGAATCTGACTTTCATTGTTTCCATGTGGGGCAGCATTTATCTACCATCTCCTTTAACAGAAAAAATGTGTTCATTTGGTGCCTAAGGTAATTTTACAACACACAATGCACATAATTAAAAACACTTGAAGATATTTTTGGTGAACATCTTCATTTTTTAAAATAGAAGAGCGTACCTTTTTGAAAAGTTACAACAAATTTACTATTAAGAACATGTTATTGCTACTGTCGCAGGAGACAAGGAATAGCTTTTTAAGATGTCACCTTTTCTTTGAGAGTTAGGCAGGCAAAAATATTATCCTGTATTATTTTCTTAACAGTTGCTAGGTGGATTCTGTCAAAATGCAGTTTTCTGACTATTCAAATGATGCAGATGCAAGTGCCAAGTCATATGAGAAATTTTATAAATAAGTCAATGGATTTGGAAAGGCCAAAAAAGCATGACAGGATTGCAGATCCAAGAATATCATCACTGTATCATTTATTTTTTTAAAACCTTAAATGTATTTTAGTGCTGGTACTAGGCCACAGCCATCCTGAAACAAAATGTGCACTTCATGAAAACCACTGCATGCTGGTATTGGTAAAACATTTTAAAACAACCCAAACACACCTACTGATAAAAATGAAAGAGAAAGAAGAAAAAATAAGACTAGCATTTACCAAGTTCTAAAAAAAGAAGGAATTATTTTTTTACAATGCATTTGGTAAAGGTGGATATTATAGTGAAGGCAGACAAAGGCAGTTGCTATTTTGCACAAATATTAACCAGGAAAATAACCCTTCATCTTGGGCAGACAATCACTAAGAGTTTTGTACCACATTTCAGGGACACAGGTAAGTGCTGATGTACTTTTTCAACAAGGGAGACTTTTTTTATCAAAAAAATCTGATTCTAAAATTAGACCTAAATTTCAATTCAAAGAAGGCAAATGGAAAATAATACTGGGAAGAAAGCTCAAACTGAACAAGAAAATGTTTCCAAGTAAGATGATTATTAATAAGTAGACTAAAGTCTAGCAAATTCTATACCATCTGCAAACTAGAATTAGATTAACTTCTAAAAATATATATACGTACACACACATTTATATAAACTTGCATTCAACCACATGAAGAGTCAGGAAACGCTGGTTGGTATTTTATGGTCTACGTTACAAATTACATCAGGCTGGATGAATGTAATGATCCCTTTTGGCCTTACATTCTGGGAAAGACTGTGAAGAACATGAAAGGATATTGAGTGAGAAGCACTTATTTAGCAGAGGTTTGTAGCTACAAATTTGTAGCTACAGTTTGGCTTATGGGCAGTTTTCGTGCTAAAAGGATACTAAGCCAGAGCTCAAAGTTCATGGTGATGAAGTTACACAGATGAAAAAGAAATATGAGGAAATATATTGCAACAACTGCTTTTGATAGCGTTTTGTAGTATTTTTATGTTCCACATCCTAGGTATTATTCTTCATATTAATCAGAAATGAATACTGAGAAGGTGGTATCTTTCCTTGCCAGAAGACAGCATAAGACCAAGGTTATGCCACTGCTCTGTGCCAGTTCCACTAGGCTAATTCCGCAGTCAGTCTGGTGAATAGGTATTTGTACTGGGAGATCCCATGTCTGTAAACCTTTCAGGCAGTATGATGCAATGCTCATTTTTAGCTTTGGATTAGAAAAGTAAATAGTGATGCAGTGTACAATCGCAGAATCACAGAATGGTAGGGGTTGGAAGGGACCTCTGAAGATCATCTGGTCCAACCCCCCT
>NW_010526945.1:2877-27136 GCF_000687285.1 Phaethon lepturus
AGGTTGCACAGGAACGCATCCAGTCGGGTTTTGAAGGTCTCCAGAGAAGGAGACTCCACAACCTCTCTGGGCAGCCTGTTCCAGTGCTCCGTCACCCTCACAGTAAAGGTTTTTCCTCACGTTGAGGTGGAACTGCCTGTGCTGCAGTTTGTGCCCATTGCCCCTCGTCCTATCACTGGGCACTACTGAAAAGAGACTGGCTCCATCTTCCTGACAGTCACCCTGCAGATATTTATAGACATTGATAAGGTCCCCTCTCAGCCTTCTCTTCTCCAGACTAAACAGCTCCAGGTTGCTCAGCCTTTCCTCATACGAGAGATGTTCCAGTCCCTTAATCATCTTCATAGTCCTCCATTGGACTGTCTCCAGAAGTTCTCTCTCTTGAACTGAGGAGCCCAGAACTGGACACAATACTCTAGATGAGGCCTCACCAGCACAGAGCAGAGGGGGAGGATAACCCCCATCTTCTTGATGCACCCTAGGATACCATTGGCCCTCTTGGACATCAGGGCACATTGCTGTCCCATGGATAACTTACTGTCTACAAGGACTCCAAGGTCCTTCTCCATGGAGCTGCTTTCCAGCAGGTCAGCCCCTAACCTGTACTGGTGCGTGGGGTTCTTCCTCCCCAGGTGCAGACCTCTACACTTGTCCTTGTTAAATTTCATGAGGTTCCCCTCACTGGGGGAGGGAGAGAGAGTTTGTGTGAGAGTGAGTGAATATGTCTCACTACTAATAAATCAAAGAGATGAATTTGGGTGTACGTGTCTCAGGTGGGGGATAATACTCTTGGAATAATAATTGGCCTTCCTTTTAGTCCAAACATAAAAATTCACTATGGACTAGAGAGCTCTTCACTGAAGAAAACATCACTTCTTAGAAAGACTCTCCATTTAGACAAAGCTGAACAATCTCAAGAACAATGCTCCTAAAATAAGCAGCCTACGGCAGGATATTCTCTGGAGAGGAGGGAAGAATGATAGAGTAAGGTTTGAGACAGAGTCTTCCCTGTTCCTGAAGAGCAGGAATTCCTGTAGCCCTATACAGCTGCTCTGTACCATCATTCTTAATATTGTCATGGATCCTTCTAAAAGCAAGAAGAATGTTCATCTGGTGATAAGACAAATGCACTTTTAATCTTAGTGTTTCTGCCATATTTCCATGGTACACTTTGGGCATGCAAGAAAATATGAAAGATAAAAGAAGAAAAAAAAAAAGATAGGTTTCTTGGCGAGCATTTAAGCTTCTTTCAAACCTACTACGTGATCTTTTTGTGTAAAGCAGTAGTTACAATTCTGCTCAAATCTATTTTTATTAATCACAGGCTTAACTTTGAAATACTCTTGCACTGTGTGCAATTCTCCACTGCAGATCTACAATCTGGCTTTTAATATCACCCTAATTCTACTTGGTTAACAAGTGATTTACTGGAAAATATCTATGCACACTTAATCTCAAAGATCAGTCTGAGGTATTCACGTGACTGTGGGAGTAAGGTTTTTTTCCTTTATTAGATATACTGTCAGCTATACTGACCAAATCCAAGAACATAAGCTATATTCAACCTCACAAAACACCTAGATCTCAGACAGATGCACATTAGACAGATGTTTAATGTTTGTGATTCTACTTTAAACTAAAATAGGTCATTTCCACTTCTATAGACATTCTCTCAGAGACAATGATCTACTTCACTATCAAAATTCCAATTTTTATTAACCCTGCAGCTGATTTATCATCCTTAAGAATAAATCACAGGAGGAAATAGTCACATATCTTGACATGCAGTACTTCAAATCTATTATCTGAAAGCAGTACTACAGAACATTTTTACATGTTTGCTCTTTATATCCTTTATTTTGTTGCTGAGACAAAAATCATGCTACACAGGCATACAAAGCCTTCACTCTGTTTAAGACAAACACCTGCAAGGCTCTCCAGAGCTCTGCAATAGACAAATACCTAAGTGCCCAAATGTGGCTTCCTATGCTGTGAACAAGGCAGCACACACTGGGAAAGGGACCTTGCAAAGGACCAGACATGGGTAATGTCACAGGTGATAAGCATTTTCCCCACACTAGCAGGTAACTCGAAAAAGCTCTGTTTGACAGGTTTCCTGACTCCACCTCCCCAACACTTGGCCTCTTTTTAAAAGATGCTTTTTTTGTTCAAAATTACCAAGGGTAAATGTCTTTTCCTCGCCTTGCACCGTCACTTGTTAAAGGCTGCACCGACTGCTCTGCAGCCCTGCTACAGACCATCTTGTCAGCCTAAATCCAGTCACATCATCTTGCTTGTGGATGATGGCCAAACGGTGTCTTGGCTGGGGAAGATAAACGCAACCCCTGTGCTTCCACATCTCAGGACAAGCCATCTGAGCATCCTTTTTCCAAGCAGTAAAGGTTGGTCTTGTCCAAAAAGTCCTTGTGCTCCCATCAGCTGGTAGAATCTCAGGAGGGGAAATGGCCAGCAGCCTGCCAGGAGCAGAGATTCACCTCTTGCAAATGCCACTATGGTTAGTGGAAAGATAGCTGCTGATTTAGCCTGGGGACAGCAGTGCTGATTTTGCTGCTCTGGCTCTACCTCCGTCCAAATACTTTCTGAGGGTACGCAATATCACAGCAGGCACTGGCACACGCTTCTTCAGCTGATGAAAACAACTCGCAGAAGGCAAATATCCACTGAGACACAGCAATCAATGGCTGTGGAAATCATGAGCAGGACCAAGCAACGGGAACTAAATTAACCTGAAAAACAAGTGCCCGTTTCCTCTTGAATGTCTTAATAGAGAAAAGGAAGGCAATGAAGACTTTCAGCTCCTTATCCTTTGAAATGGCAGGTTGTTGGTTTAGATATGAGTGTGTACTGTGAAATATATAGAAAATTAACAATTTTTCTTCAGAGAAATCTTTCACATCAGTAGATAGTCAGCAGAAAATGGCCAAATGATGCAAGGATAATATCTTGCAGTTTGGACATACCTTTACCTTAGAACAGATATTTCAAGTGGATGTACATGTAAACATTTTCTTTAATGTTGGATTTTTACCTCTCCATTATCTTGCATAAGCTGCTTGTTCTCACTTAATCAGGGCTGCAATTGGTAGAAACACACAGAGTAAACACAAATAAATTTTTTTTTTTCCTCAAGTGACAACATATGTAGGATGAAAGTCAAGCATTCGGGAGGCAAAAACAACAACAAAAAAATTAAGTCTTCCCTTATACGGTTGTTTGAGAAAAGTTTATTATTTCTGAACAGAATGAGTATTTCTGAGTGGGAGGACAATACACCTGCAGCAAAGAAAGGACTTTTCACTTTCGCATGCAAAACATTATGCAAACAAAAATGAAATAGTTTTCCCAACACCCAGATGAAGACAGATAATGTTAATCTCATCTAGTAACATCCCACAGGAGAGGGAAGAGCTGAAGGCTCTGGATTAAGTTTAGTTTTCATTCAGGTTTCTGCAGTTCCCGATTGTACATTAATTACTCCATGAATAGGCCAGTTTATTACGAAAGCAGTGAGTTTTGTCATCATAGCATCTACAAGGCAAGTCAGAACCCAGACATCCATGTGAATTGCTACGCAAACAGAGAGTGACCTCTAACCACAAAGCCTCTACTGACACATCACATAGCAGAGAACTGATAGTAATCTTGACAAGCTTTGCGGGAAGCGAGCACAAGCAGCAAGCTCGAAGCTTTGCCAGCAGCTGGTGGGAAGCAGAAAAACATTACAGCTGCTAAGAAGTACCCAGAGCTCTATAAAACCTCACAAGCCATTAGGTTTCCCCCTCCCTCCTGTTTCAAAGCAAGCAGGACATCTCCTCTCAGTAGAGGAGGGGGCAGCCTGGCCCCAGCCCAGTGCTGCCCTGCTAAGGCAGCTTCCCTTGGCCAGCGGGGACAACCATGCCGCACTGGGAAGGCAGCGGAGCTCACCCCATTCCTTCCACGCTGCTCTTGGTGTCTGCCTTGCCCCAAGGAAAGGAGAAGTCAACGCTGCCTCTGCCGCATTTGGAGTGAGGCAGAACGCTAAGTAAAATCATGCTTTTTCCTGTCTTTCAACTCAGAGGCCAGAAAAAGCTTGAGGTGCTTCCAGTTAATCATGACAACAAGAAAAAGAGATGCCTGCTGCCAGTTATAGGCAGAATAATGATATTTGCCTTGCTGATTATAGGGGCTTCCCTTTCTTTCAGGTCTTCAGCCTATGAGGCAGCTCCATTAAGGGAATAACTAGAATTAAACAGACATGTATGAACAGACACAATTACCCAGGATTACTGCATTTGCCCAAAGCGGGCTGGTGATAGCAGGAGAGTCGATCACTATCCGAATGTCACGCTACTCGAGATAGAATACCCTTAGATATAGACTTAAATCACAGTTGTACCAAACACCTGAAGGTCCAGGGAAGATTAAACAGCTGTCTCAAGGGCTTAAGGTAGAGCCTATGGGTATGAGTATCTACTAACCAGATACAAAATTGGTGTAGCAATGTTCGTTTCAAACACCACAAAGCTGATCTACATGTCCACAGCTGGCTAACAAGAAATTACAAACAAGCAGCAGAAGGTAGGTCTTAATATTAGTTTTGTTATTTTCTTTTTGATTGTAGGACACCTCTCTCTCTCTCACATATCCAAATAGCACTCTTCCCTTCCATCGGTAACAAGGTGGATTGCAGATGAGTAATCAAAACAATTTTTTCCATCAAAGACAAGTCGTCTCTCAGGCTTCATATTTCTTCTAGATATTTGCTTATCTGGACTCATTTTTCTTTTTAAATTTGAGAAAGGTAAGCAACGAATCCTCCGGTACCAGAATGATCACCACTGCATAAAGTCTTGAAGGGAACTGAACAATCTAAAGTGAAGCCAAGAGGAGCTTAGCCCATCTTGAGTAAGAGTAGTGGCATCGCTGTACTTGCAACATGTTATTTGGCACTTCTATATGTATGTTTATATATATAAAAGTTATACGTGTACACACATATACATGTAATCCTGAATCACAACACATTTCAGCAACTAATTGATGGACTTCCATGCAAGAATATCAACTAGAACAAACCCTGTTGTAACTTTAGTACATAGACAATTGGTAATGCATCAAGGGAACATCCTGTCCTTTAAGACACATGAGAATTTCATCATAGATTATAAAATGGTCAGAATTTCAGGCAGGAATTGGACTAAAACTGCTCCCTCCATATCTCCCCTCAATCTCCCAAAAAAGCAAAGGCTAAGTAATAACTGAAAAAATTTGATGTAGTAACTAATACAAAACAAAACAAAAAGAAGAAAGTGATGCTCTCTTTTGTTTAACTCTCCCTTTCCTTCTGTAAGGGTGTAAGCGTCCTAAGGAAAGCTTTCTGAAGAACACATGCAAAATCAATTACTTCTCCTGGGGCAAGCAACTGCTAAGTGACTATCTTGAAATTCACAGCGACTAGCTCTCTATTTAAGTAGAAAAAAAATGATTTAATAAAAAGCAAGACATTTAAGCTTTCTGGTCCAAAATTTGAAAAGCACACTTAAGATTGGTCCTGTTGTTGACATGATTCCAGAAGGAAAGAGATATTAGTTTGCCCCCTGACAATACTCGGAAAAACAACCAAACAAAAAGCCAAGAGCAGATAGCTTGTTTTCCTTTCTACCCTCTAGACTTTTGTTCTTCTGGTACCTTAAGCAATCCAACAATGGATACATTCCTAATGGATGAGATATACAAAACTTGAGCGCGCTCACAGTGTTGTGTGCGCATTAGCGATCATAACGATTAAATCCATAATGGAGTATTGTACTAACAGCCACAACTGACAAAATAATATGATGGGAAATTGTAGCATCTATGCCTTATCGGCAGCGGAGCGGCAGTCTGCTCTATTCGATCCATGCACAGCTCTGCCAGAGAGCAGAAGGGAACAGTGTCCCCATTCTATCTTTCTGAATAGCAATGTTGTGTTGTTGTGTAAGTGTCGGGAAGAGACAATCCTTCATGAGATCTTTACCACAGCACTCCTATGGTTATAAAGAGTGAAGACTTGCAGACAAATATTATAGGGTTGAGAAATCTGCACGTTGATCTAATTTCTGGCTACATACCAGTAGCACTGCACTTGAAAGATCTCTTTGTAATACACACTCATGCTGTCTCAGCTTGCTGCTATTTAGACAGAAGGGGTAGAGCTAGGAGCAAGAGCTGCAGCAAAAATAGTTTTCACACATGTAACAGACATCCCTTTTTCTTTTTTTGCTCATATCGCTGCAGAGGCCATCCGTTACCTCAAATCGTTTTCATAAAAATAAGAAGCCAGAACAAAATTATATGTTGGTCCACCAAGAACAAAACAGACTGTCAAATATTTCTCCAATTATATTTCCACTTACCCTAGTACAATGTACTAGATCTACCGTACACAGACTCCATCCAAAGTCTTGAGTCAAAAGGCTAATTTCTTTCCTGTTGGTTTTCAATAACTTTAATTTGGCTGTTTACAAAACACAGTTCATATTGAGGACTGGAGGAACACCAGTGGAGGAATCAGTGCATAGTTGTAACACTCTTCCTTAACCATTGCAAATAGGATAAACGCTCGTGCCTGACTCATTACAGGAGTATTTTCTCAGGCAATTTATTAACTTGCGGGTTGTCCGCAAGGCAGAGATGGAGGCCTTGGGTTTCAGTCATGCTGAATTCCTGGGCTGCTGTGGATTTATAGCCACTGCCTCTTGCAATTATTGGGATTGATTCTTACTTCCCCCCACCCCCCGACATCAATGAAAACAAGGGTAATATTATTTCCTATCATTTCACAGAAAAACTTGAGGGTAGATAATTTTTTCAGGGCACTCAGATGTCACCATAGTGAAGCTCACACAAATCCTGAGGCAGACATGGTACAGTGGTTCGCTTAAACAGGACAAAGCTGCAGGAACTACTCAAAATGATCAAATACTGGTGGTAAAAATGGACTGTTGATTGCAGCTGAACAGAGTTTGAGACAGAATCCAATGTCACCACAGTAAGTTTGCTTATATGAGGTCACTGGCAAAAACTGTATCTTTAATAATCTAGAACAGGTTATAACTTTTGAAACAACAGTAAGAGTCAATAACCGTATTCTACCACAAAGAAACAGAAGATCAGTGATGGCAGCAAGCATCAGAAGGAACAGAGAGGAAAAGACATAGCTGGTAACCCAGCCTTTCTGCTGCCACTTAAATGTTACTGAAAAATGAAATTAAAATATTCTCTGCATCCAGGCAACAGGGAGAGACAGAGAAAACTCAGCTGTAAATACTAGAACTATCCATTGTGCAGCAGAGAACAGTTTTCACGAAGCCTATTATTCTGTTTTTCATGAAGCCTATTATTTTATATACTTTCGCATGCTTGAACAAACACTCTTTTCAAAGTGCGTAACAAAACAATACTTATTGTTTAATATTATTTAATTGGACAGGCACGGTGTTTGCAACAGACTATCTGTTTACCTGCCTGTGTACTCACTTTCTCTTTTCCCGTGGAACATCAACATTAAAGCTGCTTGCAACAACTTGGAGTTTTTAGAATAATGTATTAGAAACTAAGCTGTTTGCATAGTTTCTTTTTTTCTGTTTTCAGTACACAAGAAGAAGGAGCTGTCTGTTCTGTTGACAACCCCCTATATCTTCTCAATAATCATCAGAAAAAAATCTATTATTTAAAAAATGGTAGTATTTCCACGAAGAAAAATAAAATATCGAAAAGACTACTTAAAAAAATCCTTGCTCTTCCAACGTTAAAAAAAAAAAACAACAAAAAACTAACTTTGTCGAAAAGGTCCAATTAAAAAAAAAAATCACCCAATCCAATGTCTGAACCTGTAATTTCTCAAGAGTTTATGACATGGTGTTAAACAAACTCTTTCAGTATCATGCGTCCCAGAAATTATACTCTTACTGATGTTCTTGTAACTTTTCCACTGCTGAACCATTGTTACAAGGGTTCTGGGGTACCTGTACCCATTGAAAAATTAAAGAATCTAACATTTTTTTTCCAAATCTTCATTAGGGATGGAAAACTACTACTACTATTCTCTCTCTCTATCCATAAACTAGCAATACCCATTTACTGTGATTATGATCTTTGCTACATACTAGACTTACGTTCGCCAAACAGTGTTTTGTACTTAACTGACAAAATTCTTGTTTTTCAGGCATGCATTTGTGCAATATGGTAATGAAAACCTGCTATGGGTTTGTAATTATGATACAGTGAAATTAGAAACTTAATATATTAAATACTTTTCTAGTCACAAGTATGAACATGGCTGTTCCAGAAAGACTTGGGACTAAAGTTAAAAAAAAAAGACAAAACACAAACCTTAAATAAAAGAACAACCAACCAAAAAAAAAAAAATCCCAAAAGTCAAGCCACTGATAGATAGAAGGGAAAATGTGAGTAACCTTGCTAAGGACGTAACTGTATACAGCAGTTATCTGAAGTGCTGAGTAAAACCATTTTCTCTTTCAAACAGGAAAACAGAAAAGTTTACTTGCCAGCATCTCTGTCAAATACACAGCAGCAGTATTTATTTTCCCTGCAGCATCAGTACTTCAGGCTGAAACCCGCTCAGCAGAAACACACGTGACTTCTGCAGTTAAAACCCTGCGCTGGTTTTTTTTTTTTATGCCTAATAAAAAAAGCAAACTCACCAGGGTACAGAAGATGCATTGGCATTGTGCTATTGTTGTCATCTGCTCCACGGGATATTCCCCAAGGCAGAGCTTGCAGGACACTAAGGGGTCAAGTACCAAGTCCCAGGTAGGCCTGTATCTTGCTGTAGTCATCGCAGAGCAGTCTGAAAAACAGCACAGAAGCAAAGATACTCCATCACTTCTGATACGGATACTCAGTACGTTTCTGCCACGGCAATATCGTTGTCAGCTGCCGCTTGTTCGCTATCTGGAAATAAAATACAAACTGCGGTGGTTAATTTGACAGCGTCAGCACTCGCGGTGCATCCCTGCCTGACACAACATGCATACAGCAAGCAGAAGGAAAAAAAAAGGAAAACACCACCACGTACTATACGGGCAAGATATGAGAGCAAGCAGGAAACACCCTTAGGTCACGGACTTTTGTCCGACATTATAAATGCAAAAATCTCATTTCCTGTTCCTGCCATTTCCACCGCTAGTTACAAGCTTTCTTTCACCAGCACTGATCACCCATCACTTCAAATACAGTCCTTAAGCCCCACAGCTCCGGCTACCCAGACGAGACGCACAAGTTCTCCTTCATGAGCCAAGCATTATGCCCTTCTCCAGCCTGATGACACTGCACCTCAGAGCCAGATGTTTTTGTTCCCAAGAGCATGTCTGATCAATCAGTTTGCTAAGTTAATTTTAGAAGGAATGGTGAACATTCTGAGTATCCTCAGAGTATCTTAGCTTGCATTTTTCTCCCAACCCTTGCTATATGCCAAGAGCACAAATCTGTTGCAGCAACAACCAACTGGGGCGAATAAGAACACAAAAAGTGAGCTCTAAGAAGAGACTATAATAATGTATACAGCACCCTCAAAACAGCAATAGGATTAGGACCATGCAGAGCATCTTTATCCTAGGCTTCAGGGCCCAGATGGAGACTTGTCAAATGACTAACCAGAAGGAAAATAAATCTCACACATAACACATGTATTCCCACAAAGAAGAAAGCTAATTTACAAGTTACACACATGGGGCAAAAAAAAAACCAAAACAAAAAACCACACACTCCCCCAAACATCTAGGGTAACTTATGTAGTATATTCAATCTTAACACCATATTTACTAGTATTGTTTTGTCACTGTGACATTGACTTTCCAAGTGTGGGAAATTCACATCCCGAGGCTGCTGGGAGGTCCACATTATCTTGCCTCCCTCCTTCCCAAAATTGGTTGGTTCCCTACCTTCCTCACACCAGCAATTATGCTACTCCAACCATGATTACAGGAGGTTTTTTGTTTGGTTGGTTGGGTTTTTTTTGGTTTGGTTTTTTATTCGCCCTTGCAGGAACTGCTTAGATATAAGTCATATTATCTGTGAACTTCCCAAGACCTGCAGAACAGCAACAAATTAATTTACTGCTTATTACGCTAGGTTTAGGCAGATGTTCAAGCAAAATATGCTTTTTGCCACCAAAGAAATCACATGGAGAGTTCAAAGAAGTGTTTATGAAGTCTGAGTCTTTGATAGTCAATTAATTGTGGACGTGACTCCACCAAGGCCTCTAAATTATCTGCTTTTAGAGATTTTCTCTGAGATTTTACATTAGCCCTCCACTCAGCCTACCTCACTAGAAGATGCCCTTTACAAGCTACATAAAGGACACCAAGAGAGCAGAGCCTAGTCATATTTCTAGTGCAGCCACCAGGGAGGAGAGGGGGAGAGCAGAAGGATTAAACCACCCCATTTCCAGGGATGCTCTGGATCAGTTCCTCTGAAAGCCCACACACAAGCTCCACACTGTTTCGCAGGAACCAGATGAAACAGTTCCGCAGAACAGCACATGAACAATGGCTTCCATGTCACAAAACTGGACTTGTGCTGTGCAGTCTTTTCTGAGACTAACATGGAAGCCTGACATGGTGATGGCAAAGGAAACCAAGATTTTTTAAGGCTATTAATACTGCTTCTTTACTGTCCATTGCCACTACTTTTTTTATGTAACACAAAATATCAGCAAAAACAATTTTCTCCTTCCAAATTTTGGTTTATCTGACATTCGCAGGTAGACTCATGAAGTATTTGAGAAGCAGTGATACAGACCTGAACTAACTCTGTTTGCTATTAGTTTGAGTGTCCTTTGCTTGTCCTGCCCAGTTTATGGCACATCTGTTGCTTATGGCAGCAAGCAGATGAAACTAGATGAACAATGAAGAGGGATAAATTTAAGTGTGCACTTGCATACATTAGGCAGATGAAGATCTTGGCAAGTTTTATGGCGAAGATGTAAAATCTGACACAATTCAGACTAAAAGCTCACAAAATACATTGATACAATTCAATCCAGACAACTATATATATATATATATTCAATGTGGGTCAAGAAGTGATGATAAAGGGGAAAAATACTAACCATTCAGCTCCAAGGCTTACACTTGCTCCCTAGGACTTTCAACAAAGGCTTACTGGTGCCACTGTGGTAATTCCTCTTCTGCAGCACAGCCATACTGCAGCAATACCTCACCGGGAGATGTATCTCCTCTTTGTCTGCTCCTGCAAAGCAAAAGTGCACCAAAGCGAACCTTCTTTCACGCTGGCGTCCAGCAGGCCAGCAGACATGGGCTGCCCGGTGCAGCTGGCTTGTAAACCATGACTTGAGCTCAGTCATGGCGGTAACAGAAAGCAAGACCCGAACGCAGCCTCAAAGGGCACCCACCCCTCTGTGCCAAACACCTCCTTTTAACAATGAAATCGTACGTTCACTACGGGGAGGGAGGGAGTATCTGTTGCTGCTGGTGGCATTAATGCAAGGATCAAGACATCTGACACCCAGCCCTGGAAAACGCAGATAGAAAGCTACCGCATCCCAACGGAGCAGCTCTGCCGGGTGCCCCTGTAAGGAACACGGGGAGCGAAGCTTTCCAAAGCTCTTGAAAAAAAGAGATGGCAACTGAAAGGAGCTCTAGAGGAGCGAAATATTGAAAAACAGGCACCAGCAAGCCCCAGTGCTGGGGACCACCAGTTACAGCACCAGCCAGCAGAACATGTTACCTCATGGCTATCTGCTAGAAGGCCCCAGGAAATACAGCTAGTAAAGGTGTAGAGCTGCAGCCCAATCCACCTACCGAACAAATCTTACGCCAATAAATATTTGGTTCATTAGAGACTTAGTGTTGATGATCTAACTCGGTACAATCATGAGTACTTCACAGGCCCTGATAACCTGTGTGCCAAATCGGACGTGTGAGACACAGAAAACCAGAGAAGAAGTTGGTCAACAGTTCAGACTCCAAACTCTACTGCAGCCAAGGTCCGTCTCATTTACATTTTTTGCAGACTGTGGTCCATATGTAGTGATATTGAATTTGTAAGAAACAGGGTAATACAGCCCGTCATTTTGTAGGACAGCATCTCAAAGCAAACTGGGACTAGAAAACATGGGAAAGAGCTTTAGTAATAGTTTGTTCAGAGCAGTCTTTTCATAAATAATCAGCAACCTAATCAATGACTGTTTAATTCTGCAGCCATGTGCATGTCCACACAAAAAAGGAACTATTGCATAAGAAGATAGAAGTGACTGAATTCTTGTTGCTGTAACAACATGTTAATATATTTAAAACGTGACTGTTACGCATTCTGGGAGATGGGTATGGAGGGGAAAGGAATCTTTCGTTATTTCTGCACAACAATTAATGAATTAAGTGAATACAAACTGTATTTCTGAACAGTAATCCCTTAGTGTTTGGTCCACCTACATAGACTACATTTTCAAGTGAGAACAAATGGCTGACTTAAGTCAAGAATAGAACAGTGCTTTCTTTCCAGGCTTCAAGAAGTTGCAGAAAACAGTGAAACAGAAATACTGAGAAAACTTCTGTGAAAAACTCTGTGAAAGCAGGAAATAATGCAACTTTCTTCCATGCAAGTCATTCAAGAAATTTTAAAACAGTATGATTTTTCTTATTGCACTGTAGTCAAGTACTTCATGGCACTGTACAGTCAAGCTGCAGTTGCATCGTCAACGCTTCACAGATACATGACCAGCTATGTGAGAAAAAAGTCGAATATGGTTGAGTAAAGCAGTCATACACAGCACGCTTTAACTGGTGAGTCTTTTTCACCAAGCAAGACTCAAACTAGAGCTTTCAACAGAATCTAAACCTCAGCTTGAAATCGGGGATGGGTTTAATTTCTAAATTAAGGGCTTCAGTCCCCTCTCCTACCAGACAGCTAGTTAATCAGGTACACAAGTCATCTGCCTTAAGGAGTTATCTTAATCTGAATTTACTGACATGATGGAAAACAGCTCTTTTAGAAGTCAAAGGAAGGGATTTAAATGGGATTGAAAACTAGTTCTCATTCCTGTTGTCCCTCTGTCAAAATAACTCTGGTTAAAATAATCCAGGCTACTAGATGAAATCAAACACATCTGCTATAGTACAGTTTTAGTTTTGTATATGCATGTTTATATATATATATATAATCCAGGCTACACTTCTTCCTACACAAAGTCAAACACAGTACAATTGTATATATTTAATATCTAAAGTATGTTTACAAATGTACACATTTAATATTTATAAATATATAAAAATATAAATTTATAACAACATCTCCAGACTTTTTGCTTCTGTGGAAAAAATGCATGTTTCTGAAGCAGAGTCGTCTGCAGAAAGGCTACTCCACTGCACTCTGGAACTGGCACTGCCTGCCGCATCTATTAAGTGAATATTTTGGCTCCGACCTAAACAATTCTGAGCCTTACTATGTAGCCACAGCTGTAGTTCACTGCATGAGATTCACAGCTATCTCCAAGCCCCCCAAGTCAGCAAAAAAAAAATCCCCAAGGTTGGTGGCTGAGGGTGTTCAGTGACAGTCCTGCAACTTGGATTATCTGTTACCCCTTTGTCAGAGTTTGAACTTGATGCCATTTTTCTCTGATCCTAGGCTCTTCCAAGGGTCCTCAGATGGATTATGTGGCTAGGGAAATATGAAAGAAGCCTGCACAACATAACTGACTATTTAGCAACTATTTTTTGTTGCTGTTGCCAGTTTTTAGTCATGCAACTGTACCATAGACTGATAAGGCCATTTTAAAGTCCCTCTATAAAACAAATTAATGAATAAATTCACCCACTAGGTAGATTTTATGGTTATAAAAGTTGGCAGGCAGACTTATTATCTCTCACTTATCAATCCCAGTTAGTTACTGGCATCTATCACTGCACTGACTGTCTGTCTCAGTCTCCAACCTCAAAGAACTGCTTGGGAGGTCAAGTAGAATAATTCTCTCTGCTAGATGTCAGGCACACTAACACACAGCAGACTAGATTTACACAGATGTTTAGGTGTTTAGAGATGACTAACTGAGAGAGGTTTGGTGCCTGCCTGCCTTAGGTTCTTAAATCCTACCAAATGCCTATCTAACTCTTAAGGTTCACTCATAAATCTGATGCACTATCAACAGTGCAAGTCCAGCAGATATCAGCTGTCCTTTGAATTCCAGACGACTCCAACCGGTAAAGCCATGTTCTGTCTTCCAGCAGTATTACAAGCTGCTGTTTTCAGGCATAACTCTTTTCAACACAGAAACATCAGCTTGTACAGAACACTGCAGGAAGTCATGTCAACACACAGTCTATCGTGAACTCTTCAGACCCAGCCTTTAAGTCCTTACACCAGCTAACCATCAACTCCAAGCTCACCATCTCTGTTCTTATCTTCAAGCTATTCCAGGGCCTGAGCCTAGAAGAGATAAAAGACCATGTAAAAGCTTAGAGCACTGTCAGCAACTTCAATCTCCTGGTCAATACAGGATGTGGGAAACAGGCTCTTCCTTGAGTTGAAACAGTTATTCCAGGGAATTTGGTCCACCCCATGAATAGCCACAATGTTTCTCTGCTTTACCTTCCTGACTGATTAAAAAACCTATTTTAAATATATCTAAATATGTAATATATATGCAAATATATATAATATAAATGTAAAAATATATACATGTATAAAGATTACATTCAAACATTCCAATGCTCAAGAAAAAAAAAAAATAAAGGGAAAAAAAAAGCTGGTTCTCACTAATAAAAGGTACCTGAACAATAGCATCAAGAGTGAAGGGGGAGGGGGGAAAAATCAATCTACTGGGCTGCTTCTAGGACAAGTGACTGTTGAGGGAAGTTAAAAAAAATTTTCTTCGCTAAATACCTAGCTAACAATTTTTCTTGTTTATTTTCCTGAGAGATTAGAGTATCATATAAGGAAAAAAAAAAGAGAAAATTTACACAGCTTGGTTTGATTACAGCACAGACCATGAAAGATTTTAAATATTAGAAAAGTAATGGACAGCTTCTAAATCTATGGATGTATATGACGATACTGCCTATTAAATGCATGGGTGGGTAGAGGGGAAAAGGTATTATGGAGACACACACAGAAAATAAACAGAATTTTAAAGCTCCAACTTCTAAAGAATACTACAAATAGACATGCCACAAGCTCATCTTCTGTCCATGCAGCAGTACCTCAGAGGGCAAGATCCTTTCATGTATCCCAAAAAATACAGCCACTAAAAAATGTGACAGAGCCAAAGACTCTTCTGACCTTGCATTTTCCTGTGTTCGTCGCCAGCTCTGGTGCCACTGTGGCTTCTCGAAGCACTGCCAAACAGCAGCAACCTGAAATAAACTGGGTGTGGCTGTTATTCAGACCCCGTAGGCAGGGGTGAAAACATTTCAAAGAAAAAAAAAAGAAAAAAATCACTTTACTCCATCTGAAAGAAATTGCAGTCAGGCAGAAGGGAAAGAACTGAAAGATTCAAAGGTATGGAGAAAAAAACAAACCCATAATTTAATACAAAGAAAAAAAGGGGTGAGAAGGGACCGAGAACACAGGAAAGACAGGGGAGAAGTGAGGAGAAAATAGGAGGAAAAAATTTTCTTCCTGGCTGTTTGCAGAAGTGCATTTTATTGTACAGAGTACAACAGCAACTGAAGTCAAATTCCACTGCATTATGACCCAAACATTCGATATCCCCAAAAGATAACATGAACAAAAGGATGGAGATGTGGTAATATTAAGGAATATTGCTCAGAGTTCATGTGTCTGATGTCTGCTATCCAAGAGATTATGAGTCCTGGAGCAACAGAGCACTTCCCAGGGCTGGGAAGTCCTCGCACCATCCCACCTGCCAGCCGCGGAGCCCCAGACCCTCAGCTCACCTCGGGGCGCTCCCAGCAGCCAGACAAGGCCTCAAGGTAATTTGGAACAGCTAGGCCAAGATGATATGCATTTTTAAAGCATCCTACTCCACACTGAGTGGGAAAATTCCAGGCCCGCATTGTACTGGAGAAAAGCCTAGACACCATAGCACAGGCCTATCACCTGGAGCTGAAACCGGCACGAATGCAACACATTGTGGTCTGGAGAGAATGAACCTGCCCATCTCATTTGCTTGCTTTAAGAGTCACAAACCCGTTAGATCCTCATTAAAAACTCCCATGAACTTTAATGCCGTGAACAACTGCCATTGAATACTAGTGCCAAGACCAAGGTACCATCTTGTGAATTATTGTGGCAACCACTAAGCCCATGCAAAAGTGTGGAAGACCACAGGTTGAATCATTAACAGTTGAAATGTTTAAACTCTGTAAGTATTTTAGAGACGGGAAAATCAGCTGCTCACAGAATCTAGGAAACAAGAAAGATTTCCTCCATAGGAAGAGTGACACTATACTCCATTGTTTGTCTTCTCCCCAAGCTTCAACAAACCAGAACTGAAGCGATTGAAATAGTAGTGAGACTCTGAGATCACGCACAGATTAAAACAACTTATCACCATCATGACCAAAGGAACAAGAGTTCAAGAAAAAAAGAACCCCAAAACTTCCCTCTCCACTGACAGCTGGATACAACAAAAGCAGCATAATCTTTCTTGAACTGAGTTGTGGTATCAATAACCATTTCAGCAGATGCCATCAACGACCAAGGACTTTCACAGTGAAAGAGCAACATCCTGTTGGCTTGGCCTTTTTGGTTATCAGAAGACAAAAATCAGAAATAGTTAAACTCATTTTCCTGGCTGAACGTTTTCAGATTTTGCTTCTACTGGGACAAAGCTAATGGTTACTAAGTTTTCAGATTTACAGAGTATTCTCCACCTTGTAGCCACCACCTTTGTTAACAGAATTCGTGCTCAAAACCATGGGTACACTAAGGGCTGCACAGCTAGCATTCAGCTGCCAAGAAAGGCAGCTCAGAACGCCGTTAAATCCTACTCCAAATTAATATGGCTAAGAAGATACTTTCATATTTTCCTGCTATGAGCTCCCCTTGTAGTCATAGGCTGTTGGTGCCTACTTTAGGGTGTGCTGACTGTTTTGGCAGTTCTGCTGGCCATACCAGGTGGAGCTTTACTGCTGGCTACAGGTAACCCAGCAGCCTGCATTTAAAATACCTTAAATCTTAGGCTGATTTCCACCCATATGCCTTGCCCTCTTGCTGGTCCTAACTCTCCCACAATGAAAGGAGCCCAGGGTGAATTGATCAGACAACATCTGTAAGAGGTCTTAAAGTGAGGTAAGATGAAGCCAACCTCAAAAAGACTGGTCTTAACCAAAACCAGTTGTAACTTAAGCATGCAACTTGCAGCTGCAACAACCCCTGAACACTATCTGGTAGTGAGAAGCCACTCTTGACCGAATTATTTTCTATCTTGTGAAGGCAACAGTAATAACAAAGGCACAGACAATTCCAATGTTCTCTGGGGTAATACCTTATTATTTTTATTAGTTTCCATAAACTCTTCAACCACCCAGTCAGGAATAACTGCTTTGCTACACCTTTCCTCCCATCCCTAACATATTCCCATGTTTTTATTTTTCTCTTCCCCAACTCTTGCCCCCTCCATCCCTTTCCTTGCTTCCTCCTATTCTTTTCCTCCTCTCTCCTTTCACAGAGCTGATGAATTAGTGCACTGCCTCCACAATAGCAATAAGTCAGTAAAGAGCTGTTTGGAACTTTAACCTACCGCAAGGTTTTTCCTTCTCCACAGTTGACTCTCTCAAAAAAGTAAGGACTATGTTTACACAAAGCCCAAATAACACAAAGCTTGAGCTCTGTGGGTTTTTTTCTTTGTTGGAAGGGAAGAGAGAAAAGCCTTGGAAGCTTAAAGCTAGAAACCACATTTAAAGTTATGCATAATTACTGAGAAAATGCTAACATAAGCAAGGGGAGTGGAGCCCTAGTTCAGCCTGAGATACGTGGAGAGACCAGACAAGAAATTTTCTCATTTCCACCAGTCAGAAGGAAATTCAAATTGTCATTTTCCTTGCAACTATGGCAAAATGCATGCTTGGTGCAATGCCCCTTGTGGTATTTCCACCGAGCTTTGCAAGTCTCAGAGGAAGGAACAAAGTACATGGGATTGTAAAACCCACCGCAAACCCTCTTACTGTCTGCCGCTTGTATACTAACAGCAGAGCTCAAGTTTTAACAACAGCTCAGATCTTAACTGTAAGACAACGCATACACAAGTACCATCCCTTCATATGCTACACTTGAACCGCAAAGCAGATATGCTCATAGCTGGAAACTATGCATTCAGAATGGGGTGAAGTCTGGTTAACTTACCCCACAGCTATCTTTGTTCCTGTGACTCAATAATAACCACCAAATTCCAGGCAGAAATTTGTAAGAGACAGCATTTTTCACAGCTCCCAGTGTGCACAGTGAGTTCCCAGTATCATGCCCCAGATCTGCCCCTCAGATTAGCATGAAGCTCTCCCTTGTTCTGAAGGGCTGGCTTCCACATATTAAGAGGGAGAAGAACCAACAAAGCACATACAGTCAACAGGACTAGTAAGAAAACACTGCCAAAGTACAAGAAAGAGAGAGACTCTTCATAGAAAGAGCAAAACTTCATAGAAATGTTTTGTGCAATAATTACAGCCATCTGGAAAATTACTTTTACTTTTTCCAAAACCGTGCCTAAAAACAGCAACTCTAGCTAGAAGTTGGACAGCTTCTCTGCAGAAGTAAAGCCTCCATCATAGTGCATCGCACTGTGTATGAGCTGTGATCCAGAACTGCCTCTCCAGTCTTTGGAGAGCAGAAGAGTACAGTGTATTTTATTCAGATGTTATGGTATGCAAACTCACTCACCATGCTGGTGTGACAGACTGGACTAAGCATAAGGAGAAACTTAGGATGGGATCCACACTACCCAAGATAGTCACCCTGTTGTGGGTGCCTAAAGAAGCAGATTTTCTAAGATAACTGCCTACATTACCTACTCAGTGAGAGGAAGAAAAGTGATTTTGAAGGCCTTCAGAGGGAGAGTGTGTGTCTAGTATCAGGCACCTCAGCCAAAGGAAATAAAAACACAACACCCAAATAGAAAATAAAACCCACACCATATCTTCCTAGAAGAATTCCATCTCCTGACAATAAACCCAATGTCTTAAGGCTGTGCAATGGGCTGAATTATCGATCAGTAAGATTACTTTTTTTTCCTCTCTCTCCCTCTCAAACACTGAAAAAAACTCTTGACACATCCTGCTTGGTACATCCTGCAAACAGGATCTAGCCTGATCAACAGTACTAGCTAGTCACTGTTTCTCTTAATAGCAGTACCAAATTTCAAAATGTAATTACATTATGGTCTATGTTAATATCTCAGCCACTCTAGCTTGGTGAACAAAGTGTTCACCAAAGTGTCTCAAGTTTCCTTTCACACATTACAGAATTAATGTTCCAACTATATTTCTCCAAATCATGTCCTGACATGACATTCAACCAACACATGCCTGGTCACAGACTTGTCACTCACATGGGCTAGGGAACTTGCAGGCAGATTATTTAATTATGTAATTATTATGTAGTAAAACTTTAATTAGGGGCAGATATTTAATATGGTCTGGTTTCTTCCTCCCTTCGTATTGATGGTCCAGTCAAGTCATTTAGTCCAGGCTTTGGAAGACCTTCAAGAAACACAATCAAGAGAAAGTTCTTACATCAGTGTGAACCACTACGATTGCACATGCCAAAAAAAGGATGATCTAGTGATTAGCACATCACCTGAGTTATAAGAAACTACTGGTAACCTCTTCCACCCCAAACTAAGTGGCTCACACAGTTTACTTGTGCCTCAGATACATGAGCCGGTACCTACTGCATCACATGGGCTGGCGGGTGGATGAGCGGTGCATTAGCTGCCCGAGAGCATGTTTTCTTTCTCTTCTCCCTCTGCAGAGCGAGAATCAGAATTTGCAGTATTTTCAGAGGTGTAACGTATTAACCTCAACATCAGCCCCAGCTCCAACCCTTCACCGTAATATTACTGTTGCACAGTAATGCTTCCTACTTTGCCGCTGTTTTTTCCCCCCTTCACCCCACATCTAACAACCTCTGCAGCATAACCCGCTTACCTGTTCACTGCAGAAAGCAGAAGTGCTGCATCACCCCATCCGCGTGCGGCAGAGACCGTGCGTGAGGTCTCTGCAAGAGCAAGGGCAGAAAGACCGAAACCGAAGGCTGAAGTGCTGAGGCATGTAGCGGCAGCAGAAAAAGCATACGGGGAAGAAAGGAAAGAGCACAAGTTCACCGGTAGAAACACTCCCTTCAGGGCTCCCCCCGCTACGGCCGTCCAGATAACAAGTACTGATAAGTTACAGACCTTTGATTTCAGGAACACATGCAGAGGAATGCTATTGGGATTGTCTCCATATTGCTTTGTGTACTTACGCACAGCTCTTAAAAATCAACAGGAGTTGGGCCTTGGTTTATTACTTCTAGTTTCCATTTAGTTTTCTCCCTCTTACTCATTGATTAATCGTAGTAAATTGAGAAACTTTTGAAGCCTGAACTGTAGGTTTTCTTTCCTCGTTTATAACAAAACCTTAGGAACAACCTACGGGCCGTTCTACATTTGTAAATCGCTTTCCCTGCCAATTAATTCTTTTAGTAAGGACAGTATGGAGCTGATTAGGACTTTATTGATTTTTAACCTTTCATATTATGGAAGAGACTTGGCTTTTGAGTTACTCAAACAGAACAGATGTTGAAAATTATTAAAGGAAAATATCAACTCAGTATAGAATAAGCTATCCAAAAAATAATTTAAATAAAGCTTTTCTAACATGATATCAGCATAGTTAGAATCACAGAGTCATAGAATCATTAAGGTTGGAAAAGACCTTTAAGATCATCAAGTCCAACCGTCAACCCAACACCACCATGCTCACTAAACCATGTCCCGAAGTGCCACGTCTACACGTTTTTTGAACACTTCCAGTTGACTTGAATTGCAAAAAAATATAAATAAAATGAAAATTAAAAAGCATGTTGCCTTACATGTCACTGCATTGTTAGAAAGAGAAAACTGAAGGGACCCACATAATTTACCCTGCTAGAGAAGGAACACCTCAGGTTATGATTAAGCAATGCAAAAACTCCCCATGTGATCAGAGGACTTGACGTTGCTGCAGATGTGGTATGTAGCAAAAGTGCAGCCTACTCAAAAGATAGGAATTGCCTGCTAACATTTTCCCTTGCCTCTCAGCACACCTAGACCACATTAACCCCTTCCCCAAATTAACACACACATTGCAACAGGTACTCAGTTCTGGTGTGTTGGGTATATCCCGTGCTACACACCCATAGCAGCGGTTTTGGTTTGCGGCTCTGTGCAAGCCACCTGCATTCTGCACGATCCGTAACTCCTACCTGCTTGGAAGCGTGGGCAGGAAGGATGCTGAAACGCAGCATGCAGTGCTGACCTGCTTATTTAGAGAGCACACTGGCACAGGGATAGAAAACACGTACTTGTTCTTTGCAGTTTCCCAGCAGAGATCCGGCATGCAGCATACAGCAAGGGAAATCTGCACAGACCTATACTGGCAAAGAGGAAAAACATTCCTAGGGCAGCTTAAGTTTGTGCTCATCGTTTTAGTGGTTTATGAAGAAGAGCTTAAAAACCAAAACAGTCAAACGAAGAAGAGCTTTCTTTGGCAAGTCTTGATGTTTTTTAAAGGAAGTTAACATTAACAGAATTAAGTCATTTTAATTGCTAAAGAAAGAAACAAAAAAAAGAAGCAACACATATTCAAAGGGTTGATATATAAAATATATTCCCTAAGCCACTTTATATAATGAGCTCCTTCCACAAGTCCGAGGGATCAGTCCATCGTCTAAAAGGCGACTAAAGTTTGTCCCTCAAAACAACATCCATGAAACTGCTAATAACTCTTTGAAGACATTCCCCTCCCTACATCAAACATCTACTTCAAGCCTCTCACCCTGGACACCTACGTCTGCGAAAACCTTTTCGGAAGCTCAACCAATACTCGGATGCTCTGGACTGTCAGAGCCAGTTTACTAACAGTCAGGTCTTGCTCCACTGTAAGATACCCAGAGCAGGGACAGTATCACCCTCAGACTGCAAACTCCTCTGTGGGAAAAAGATTTTACTTTTTCTGTTATGTTTACATAGTGCACACTGCAGTGGACCACAGGTTTCAGAAGTTAATATCAAAACAAAGATAGATACAAAACAATTCAACTAATATTAACACCCTTGGTACTAAATTCTATGCCTCAGAAAATGGATGAGTAGCTGAATTTAGTGGACAACCACTTTCTCTAGATCCACTTGGGTGTCAGGAACTATCGTTGAAACAGAATTGGTCTGAGCAGTTCTGACTCCTGCCGCTTCCTCCCTTTTGTATGCAGCCTAAAAGAGCAGAAGTAATCACATCAACCATTTAACATTACTTCAATTTTAAAAAATAAAGCAGAAAACCTCTAGTAAAACAAAATTTCACTGGAAAAAGTTATTATTAAAAAGGCTGAATTAAAAAGCAGTAGTTAAAGATATTCTACACTTTGCAGAGGCCACGTGTTGAACATTTTAGATAGTAGGAAACCTTCCAAGTGCAACTCGTGCTTTCCCAAAACAAACAAGACATAAACCACAGAAGCCTGCCCTCTTTTCAGCTTCTGGGAAGATCACAGATGAGGTCGTTCATTATGGTCCAAGCCAAGTAACGTGGTACACACACACCCCACCCACCCAGCTCTTGAGACATACTCCCCTATTTAAAGAGAATCCACTGTACGAAAAAATGAATTTTTTTTGTAAGTTCTGTAATCATTGCTTTTTCCTATTTACTTTAATGGTCACCCACAGTGTTTTATGTTAAGGAGACCGTGAAAGAGCAGCCACAGTGGTCTAACATACCAGTTTAAAATAGAGACGTTGGGAAAGGAATTGGTCCAGAGGTTCTAAACCAAACAACATGGATTGCAACCCACTGCTTAAAATTAGCTTTTGTGGTTTGTTTTTAGATATTCCTAGTAACAAACTCAATCTGATTGCTCTCTCTTGGTTGACTTTATTGCACCTAGCAATCTAGGAGGCCAATAATAGAAATTTCATTTAAAATATGGCTATTAATGTTCCTAAAGATAGTCTATTACATGAGTAAGCTGTGTCACAGGCCTGAAATCATTCTCTAGAATTTTTTTTTTTTTTTGGTCAAAGGACAAAGCACTTGGCTAGAAGCTAAGAGCTCTACATGCTTTTAGAATGAAATAGCTTGTCAATATTAAAACTAGACAGGAAGAAAACTTTCAGAGGGAAAATTCCTATTCCATATCTAATGAAAACACACATCCCCATAGAACAAGTGTTTAACCATCATAGGTATCCCACATTTCTTTTCTGAAATACTTGGTTAACCTACAGTGCCTACTAATAACAGTATTTTGCGCTAGTTAACTGGCAAAGGCAGCCCTTTAGTTTCTTTCCGGCAGGAGACCAGTTAAATAGATTGAAGAGCAAAGCAGTGCTACTTTAAAAACAAACAAGAGGGAGGAGCACAGTAGCTGGCTGCTGCTTCTCCAAAAGAGTTGGAACAAGCAGTTGTTTAAAAATCAGAGACACAAGGACAGTGCATCTCCTTTACACCCGTGAGCCCGAACGGGAGCAAGAGCATCGCAACTTGAACAAAGGTGCCTGGGGGGCTTCAGGTCTCAGTTAAGTGGGAAAGGCCAGAGCGGAGCAGTGTAAGAAGACCCCACAATGCAACAGCAGATGGGAAACTCAGGGTTTCTTTCATCCATACAAAACCCTGTTCTAAAAGGAGAACAGGGAAGGTTTTGCACCAGGCTTACTGCACCAGCTATAAGCCAAGGCAATGCTGTGCAGCCTTACGCCTCTGAAGTCTAATAGCTGAAGTCCCGCAGCTGAGTGAACGGGGAGTTTGGGAATATGACTGACAAAGCAACTAGGTCAGCAACTGATTGACTACAGGCACATTTATAGTGTATTCATACTTTAAAAGAACAAAAACCCAAACCCCACTAATGGAGGTCTATGGAGGACAATGAAAAAATGACAGAAGGACATGCAGACCAGGAAACATCCAAATAAAAGACAGAGACATATACAGCGTAAGCTGACCAGATGGGGCTTCTAAATATGTATTGTTAGCAAGTGAATAAAAGTAAATAACCATGTGTAAAAAAACGCTTGATAAAAAAGTGACCCCCTTTCCCCCCAGCCCCC
>NW_010526945.1:27167-41833 GCF_000687285.1 Phaethon lepturus
ATCAGTAGGAAAAAAAAAAATAATCACAAAGCAATAAAAAAGGAGCCAATTATGGTCACAGAAAAATGGCATTAGAGTGAGAATTCAGCCTCCTGGGCAGAGACCTCTCTCCCCAGTCTCTGGTCAGCAATACAAACTCTTGCACTTGGGCACAACACTTCAACACCGAGTGACAAATTGGGCTTAACTTCTCACCATAGATTTGAATCAACTGAGCTGGGTTGAAGAGGATGCACCAATACCTGAAATACCCAGCAGGCCGGGATTCCTGCAGCGCCAGCAGTGGTCAGAGACTTCGCCAATGGAAAAAGCAGGCAAAGTGGTATGTAGTGCATAAAGAAATATAATTATCCTGCGACACAGGCAGTTTGTACTCTCTCCTGCCTTCTTTACTAATACTCAAAATGTTTTCTTCTGGGGGGATTGGCTTCGTGTTTTGGTTAAAGAAAACGTGGTTGAAAAGTGGGTGTTGTGCTTGGAATAGCAAGCAGCGAGGTTTGAGAGGGCTCCGAGTTCCTGGACAAGACTACGTCGCTTGCGCAGCTCAGCTTGTGCCCGTGACAGACCCACCACCAGCCTGCTTATTCCTCAGCCCTGGGCTCTAGTCTTTACAGAGATGGGAACCAGCACCTCAAAGTTATGACAGAAACTTTGAAAGGACTACCAATTAATATGGCAAGCTGTAAATCAGCCTTTCACCATGGTGGCAAAGGAGGGGGTGAAGCTGACGTCCTCTCTCTGTGATGCAGAGATCTTTGGCAGCTTCATTCCCACTGGCAGTTCTTATCCTGCAGGATGGTTTCAAGCCAACTTAAAGATTTTATAAGAAAGTTAAACTGGATTGAGACACACAGAAAACAAGTCAGAACTAAAGAAAAAAGAAGGAAGAGCTGAATTTCTAGCTATTGGGAATGGGAGGAAGAGTCAGTAATACTGACTCTTGACGACAGCAAACATGAAGAGCGCCATTAATCCCTGTTGGGATCAATATACTGACAGGAGAATCAAAAACAGATCAGAGACAAAATTAGAAGCCCCACAGTAATGTCCAAATCTAGGAAGGGGCAAGAAAATTTCTCAAGTACTGCTGTAATGAATTTGTGCAAGTTGCATTCAAAAGAAGTAGAACGAGTGGAAGTTCTGCTTGTGTTGAATGCAACTTGCACAAATTTATAAGAAGTAGAACGAGTGGAAGTTCTGCTTGTGAAACCTCAGGAACTGACTCTGTGATGCAGCAACAAGACCCTCTCGCACGAGACAGATTGCTACAAGGACTGGTATGCAGTGGTTGCCTAACTCTTCTCTATGAAGGTCAAAATACACAACAGCAGACAAGTGTCTTGACTTGTGCCTCTTTCGCTACTTCGTACATTGCCAGTACATTCCAGCACATTTAAGTACTGGAATCCTACTGCTTTTCCCTGTTGCTCTGTGCATCTGCAGTAGTCTGTGTCCTCTAGTCCCTTCTCACTCGCTGAACGGGGCGGCTGGGCCGGGGGGGGCTGGCTCCTACTCCCCTGGTTCTTCCAAACCCTTCTTGACAGAAATAGTGGCTAGTGGAACAAACTATTCAGAAAGCCACTTTCACATATACATAGAATCTGGTCAAAAAAATAAACGTTTTCAGCCAGATTTCAGTTCTACAGACTGCAAAAGAAGGGGAAAAATAAACTCTCATTTACGTGGTGGCACATGGTGCAGCCTCAAAACATCTTATTCAATCTGAACTTACTAGAAACTAATACTAGTTTTTTAAAAAAAACACAACCCATTAACAACAAAACAAACAAACAAAGAAGAAAAAAAACCCTTCAGTATTTGAAATAAAGCCTTAGAAATGCAACCTACAGCTATTTATTTTAAGAGGATGCTAAGTTCTTCTGTAGTAATAGTAAGACTTTCAGAACTAAGAATTAAAAATCTTGAAGACTGGGAAGCCCTTGCCTGGTTAGAACCACCCCATGTTGCTCCGAGCAAGCCAAAGACCCACACATATAAACAGCCCTGCAAACAAAGGAATGCAGATGGCTATAGAATGAGCTGACACAATTTACTTCTAAAAATTTTGCTTACTGAAAAAAAGGTCATTTCCCTTCAAACCTCTCTTTGCTATTGGGGGAGATTTTTTTCTGGACTAAAGCCAATAAATAGGTTTAATTTTATATCCTGTTTCATGAACTATAGTTAAAAACAAACTTTACTTTGTGGCTCACTCTCACCACAGAACGAGTTTGTCACCCCTGCAGTGCAGTTCTTCCTTTTTGTCACAGGCTGAAAAAACCCACCACTTGACTTTTGTAAGCAGATTATATTCACATCTTTACTAAACTTCACTTCAGCTATCCAAGTTTTCTATGTTAGACTGAGCCCAACTGTGCCTTTGGCTACTGCTATGAGACATAAAATAATAATAATGAGGCAAATTATGAATGTGTCACTGGAGCTCGATCATCCACACTGCACACTTGTCACTAAATTATGGCGCACTGACTCAGAGAGGTCTCAGCTGCCATTAGGGTTACAGACAGCTACTTCAAAAACATTATCTGTATCTGAAGCAAAGACAAAATATTTTGATTGCTTCCTTCAACAGCGAAATTACAGAATCATAGCATGAAACATTATAGCTATTTTAAGTTCATAAACAACGAGACAGAACTAACCAACTCGATAGGAAAGCCCCAGAATTTCAAGATGACATTAGGTCATTAGGGAAGAATTTTGCCTTTTACTGGCAAACTCTGACTTTCCCCATCTGCTCCCTTCTCTCCCTACTAATGAGCAGGAGCAAGCTACATCTATGAAGGCATCTCTAAAGGCGATGAGACGCCCAAGCTTTTCTCTAGATGCTTAGGAAGGATCAGCGAGCTCCGCCGCTACGTTCGCTATCGCGCTGACGGGAGCGGTGGGCTCTCGCCCGCCAGATGAGGAAAATCAGACAACGCTCCTCTGCTTTGCATGCGCAGTCTGAGCTATGTATGGTATGTTCCCGCTCGTTACACAAATACCTCGCGATCATCCGTATGCCACAAGTATTTTCCAATACAGACCGCTGCCAGGGCGTGCTCCGTTTCTGTAACCCTTCAGAGCTATTTCAGTGAAATAGGGTTGGCGGGCGGCAGAAAGAATCAAAAACTCAAGGCACGTTTCAGCTACGTATGTGCACAGCATGTCCGAACTGCTCTCACATGGATCACAGAAGTCCACAAAACATCGTAGAAGTCCACAGTTGTTTCCCATTTGCCAGAACAATGACACGAAACTGAGGTTTCTACTTCTTCAAGAAAAAAAGAAAGACCAGCTCTGCATGCTTTTCCAAGAGACTGAACACAGGTCTATTTAGGGGATAAGGTGCCTGGAGTGGTTGGAGGATCTTTAGAAACACCTCTGCAGAAGACTGAGTGTACAGGGGAGGTGAACACAGGCTGCAGCGCTGAGAAGGACACGGTGGGGAAGGGGTGCAGCGGCAGACCACCGTGCCTGAAGGCACGGGACTCTCGGGGAGAGGGATGGAGCGCTGATCTCGCGGAAGGAGGCTAACAGACCTTGGCTTATTTGGCTTTGCACATGGTGATCAAGAAGAGATACGGTCACTCCCTGAATGCACATGATGCAGGATAAGGTGCATCACACAATGGAGAGGAATTATTTAAGCTAAAAAGAGGTCATTGACCACAAGGACAGACATGTATGAACTTGCCATTGTCCATTTATCATAGAAATTTTCTTCAAGTTTCTAAGTATCAGAGATGCATTATATGTTTCTATTACAGCTTTCCAAAAGTAGGGGGAGCAGAAATACTGACTACTTCTAAGCTGAAAGTTTATGAAAGGAATTATACCATCTGTAGCCCAAACTGTAAGGGACCCAAGAAATCCTTTCTACTTCTCTGTATTTAAATTTTAAATCAACTATTTAAAACAAAAAGAAAGCAATGAAATTGTAGAATTGTTTTTGAACCTCAACTTGCTTTTTAAGCAAGGGATATGGAAAACAATATCAAACATTTTGGTTCTAAATTAGATTTAATCCCTCTCCCTTTTTTTCCCCTCGTGTTTTTTTTCTGCCAGTGAAAAAAAAGATGTGACAAAAAAAAATTTCTTACTTAGTACTACAAAATGACTTAGCAGAAAAAAAACAAACAGATAAAACATATTTCAACAAGCTTTACGGTTAAACAATACTTCTTTACACTGACATGTTACTCAAGCTGAGCATACCACTTGTTACATTAAAACCTCAATACTTAAATTCAAGCCAATGAGGACATGGTTATGTTTTCTTCACACAGGTTTTTTCCTGTGATCAGAAAAAGTCAAGCAAGAACATCATTACACTTTGATAATTAAGCCAAGAACATGAGTATCAAAGGAAAGGAGAAAAAAAACCCAAAACTGCCAGTCTGTAAGTATATTACTTTCCAATATTATTTCCAAGAAGCTGCATGCATGCAAAAGTGGCATTGCTTGGGAAAATGGAAAGTTACCAACAGCAAATCACAAGCTTGGGCAAATGAAGAATCTAAAAATGTCATTATTTCTGCATATAGCCATGTATTAGAGTGAGCACAATGCAGCACTTCCAGCTCTAGGGATATTTAGAGAATAATATTTTCCAAACTGCAAACAGAGAAATGGACAGACTTCAATTATTTAACCAGATTTTTTTACTGCCTTCTAGAAGACAAGAAGATAAATATGTGCTACTTTTTTTTTTATTGACTGGAAATGCATTTATCAAATATATCAACAATTTGCTACGGAGTACATAGAGATCTGTAGCCATCTCAAAAAGGAAATCACTTTTTTATTATCTCACTTCCTTATTTGGAGTACGGGTTTACTGCTGTTTAAAATTGAAAATGTACTATTGTGGGACATGAAACTATTAAAGTGAGGACCGTATATGAAAGCAAAACAGGCTCTGTTATAAAGACACGTATTTTATATATGTATGTTATACATATTATTTATATATGTTACATACAGATATCAAAATAAACGCTTAGTGAACGCATATTAGGTAGTACCATAAAACTGTGCTTCAAAGCCAGTTATTGAACTGCACCAAAACAAGTCTTCCTCTCTGTGCCTTGGACTTCGCTAGGAAGTTAACTAGAACGCAGATTTTGTTGTTTTCCTACGTTCAGTTGGTAAATGAAGCAACCCTTTTCATTTGAGAGCTCCACAATTAAAAGCAAACTTTGACAAATTCCCTCTTCTACGTTTGGGCTACGTCGTTTTGATACGTATGGGGGAACACAACAGTAATTCCAAACCCATCCCTCGGGCATTTTTGCCCCCCCAGCTCCTGTTGGCACAAGAGTCCTACGGAAGGGTGGCTGCATTGGAAACGGCACCCGCCTGTGCCCAGGCCAAGCGCTGTCGGGACGGTCAATGCAAACGCCTACCACAACAATCTCTCCTTTGTCGGTCACAGGGATCCCACGAGAAAGCACCAATCAGTCTAGGAATTTGGCTCAAGGTACCGTTAGACAAGCCTGAAAAACAAAAAATAAGGGTCAGACTTTATTTAGGTTGACTGTATAAAACCGGAACTAACAGCTCTGGCTCCGTTTTGTCAATGAGCTTTTAAAACTGTGTGGTGGCACAAGTGGCAAAGACAAAATTCACCTCTTAACCCCTTCTACTCTCTGCTCAGTTTGCACTTATTAGCTTGGGAAGATTAATCCCATCACACAGGAGATTTTTTTTTTTTTTTTTTTTTTTAACGCAATGGATTTCCAAGCTTGGAAAATGCATTTTATTATCATCTTACATAGCTGCAGCCAGGAAAACATACTCTGAAGGATCAGAAATCATATCCAGCACTAGGTTCAGGGACTTCTTATGGCACAAAACAAACAGTAAACTACAGCTTTCCACGCACTTAGGAAAGCATTTCTAGAAACTGTACCAGGAAAACTTACATACAAAAGGATACGCAATACCCGCTGTGAGCAAAATCAGTCTGTAGGCAGAGCTTTTTAATAAATGCGATGAGATGCCAGGGAAGAGGAGGAATTCAGAACACAGCAATTGGCAGGAGTCCTAGTTTCACTTGAAGCTATTTCCCATTTGCAGATTTATCCAACAGTGTTGGATACGAGAGAAATCATCAGCTCACTTCCTTTCCAGTGAATGCTCAGAAAACCTATATCCTCAAACTGAGTATGTAGATTTTTAACATAAAACCTGTCCTTCATTACCACATCTGAAAAAAAAATGCAGCTTGGAATTAGTTTATAGTCAGTCACACAAGATTCTGGTCTTCCTTATTCATCTTAACCTTTAAACAACATGCTATTTAGAAGTACTTGTAATTATTGAAGCATGCATTAATGTTTGGAACTTCTACAAATGAGCACTTAATTCCTGCAACATTCAAATCCTTCAGCCTCCCATTTCCATTTAGAGAGATGTGATATGGGAAAAATATCTACCATACTTTCAGGAAAAAAAAAAAAACAAACCCAAACAAACAAAAAACAGTGAAGGAACGGCCTGACAGCTCAGGCAACCTCTACCTGAACAAGCTCAGATATATATGCACTGTAATATTTTAGGCTACTTGATCAGTTATTCAACCAACAGTTATGTCACCAAAAAGAGGTTCTTTCCTCCCTTCTCGCACATCCTCCTCACTTAAACCTTCTCCTCCCACTTGCTTCTTTGACACAAACCCTGCTTGGCAATTAGGAAATCTGATGAAATTGTGTTATTGCCCTCTTCCCACATTCTCTTGACATTTTAGGAGGGAAAGAAAAAAAAGTGACAAAAAATCCATTTTCATTACATATACCTGCTTATAAAATAAGAAAATGGCTTCCTGGAGCTTAGGGTCAGAAGGACCGCTGGATGCATTGGCTTGTTAACCTGAACACCACAAATTATTACTCATTTCCCAAGTACTCCGAAAGCAAGGCAAGTAACTTGTACAGGGCTAACAAGCACTGCCTGGGCACATGACCTGCCTTGGGCTGGGCACCTCAGGAGCTCCACCACGGTCTCTAATGGTGGGAAGGGCAACTTATTGGTTTGAAGAGCTGCCGCCGTTCACCTTGCTTCCATTTAGAACTTCAGCCAGTGGTTCTAGTTATGCCTCTCACTCTCTAAATGGGAGGAGGGGGAAAATAAAATAGGAAAGCAAGAGAAAGTTAGTACAAGGTACTTTCTTGTCGAGGCAGCTAAGACGCTCAGTCTCTTCTCATACTGTTGGGGTATGGTTAGTGTTTAAGCTGCCTGCAAACTCCTTTCCTACAGCTCTACCACAGATGTTTTCCAGCTCTTCTGCCAGCCCGTCTTCCTTCGCACACAACTCGTCCTGGCCAGTACGCTCAGTCATTGCATCAGCTTCATCAGACTCAGGCGCCTGCTGACCTCTCTCCTCCTCTTAAAATCTTGCCCTCGCCAGCACCTCACTCAGCGCTTCACTAACCACTCCACCAGCACTGCCTTCCTGGGGCCCTCTCTCCCACTCCTATCTTTCAAAGGCAAGAGGGATCCTGAGGAAACAATTCCCCTTTCATCAGCGGCGTTTGTCTCTCCTCCTGTTTGCTCCCAGGCAATCTCCTCCAGCCACAAAAACTCAGTTATCCTCCCTACAGAAGGACCTCACAGATTGACCTCCTGTGCCTCCCTCTCCTTATCCAAACTGGAAACTTCAGTCCTCTCTCTGACATTTCCTTGGATATATCCAGCTACTAGGTTAAGCTCTGCACAGAGCCAGACAAACCCCTTATCTCCCCTCCCACACAAGGCTTTCCCAAGAGGATCTTCCTTGATAAGCCAACATGCTGCTGGTCCCCCAGCCTGCAGGCTGATCATTACATTCAACAAGAACCTGTACGCCTAAATGCTGTAAAAAGAACATGCACAATACATGTAAAATGCAGTCTTTTCCATCTGATCTGTCAGACAACTAAAATAGTCATCTAGGCACTCAAGATATTCCTCCTTTTCCTGGGCTTCAATCAAGAAAATTTGTCTTTGGCATATAATTCTGAAGGGACATAAGAGATAGCCATCTCCCCTACATGCTGCCTTGCCATTATAGGCTTTTTTTGCTATTTGATTCATGTAAAAAACCAACCCCTGACTCCTTCTCCACAATTTTAATGACCTTCTCAGCCTGTTTTCTCTTTATCATTTTTTACCAGTGTTTCAGAACCAGCTGCCTACTTCTGGTCAGCTGGTGACATTGTCCTCCACCACCAACAGAGCAATCTGTCTCACAGAGATGGACCTGACAGATCAATCCATCCGACCATTTCTTAGACATTTGCCTTTGGATGCGATGAAGTCTGTCCTAAAGTTATCTGGAGTGAAATCCAATACTTACAAATAAGACAAATGCAGGAAAAAGGGAAAAAAAAAAAAAAAAAAGCAAGCTGCTCACAGCCCACCCTTTCCACATTAAATCACTACCAGGAATTTTTTCAGCACTAATAATTCTTGTGGTTATTTTTCCACACCTCCTGCAGGTTTTCAAACAGCCTTTTAAAGATGTGAAAATTAGGACCACATAACAAATTTGGGTATTACTGTCATTATGTTGTGCAAAGAGAAAAATGTTTCTTTTATAAATCCCATGAGCCAAGGATTAAATTAGCCCTCTCTCCTCTCCCTGCAACAGTGCATTGGTAACTTAAAGTTCTGTATTCAGCCTGATCCCTAGTACCTTTACAGAGCTGCTGCTTTCCAGGATGCAGCCTCCCATGCTATGGATGTCCAGAAAACTTGTCACCGAGAAACCTGACTGCATTCAGCCACACCTTGCATACCTACCTTTGGTTTTACTGTCAAAAAGAAAGAAATAATTCTTTGTGCCTGCTTACTTATCATTAAAATCTGGGAAAGACAGGCTAGTAAACAGCATAATCCGCTTTGCTTTTTTTTTTTTTTGAGCTTCTGTCTCACAAATGTAACTGTTAAATGGTGTCTGGTCTAGGCTCAGTCCATCTGGAGCATCTTGATTCCCAGTTTATTTCCCGCAGACACCTACTGGTTTATATTCCGCAGTCAGCTGCTGCTCCATTCACCCGGCGTGCTTTTGCCGAGGTGCCGCAATGGTTTTCCCCACAAGAAAGCTCTGTTGTACAGAGCCACGAGCTGACAGGCAGAATTAGGAAACCTGTGCCAGGCTCAGCACAGGACCAGCGACAGATGCGGAAAGAAAGGCCGTGGGGTCTGCTCTATATTTGTGTGACAGCCCATGGTTCATCTGGTTGTTGTGTCGGCCAAAGAGTAGCTAGGAGGCATGGATGGCCGTGAAACTCCTCTCCATCCACTTCATCCTGTCGGAGCTCATGATGAAGCTCATGGCCCAGCAGCCACAGGGTCCAAGGACAAAAGCTTAAGGACACACAGGAAAGAGGATGAAGTTTGACAGGTTATATGCAAAAGAGGGAATTTCAGCTCCGGGTTCTCACCTTTACTTATGGTGGTGACAACATGTCATGGTGACAACATGTCATGATGCAAAACGTGATGTCCTCAGCAGCCTCCTTAGCCTTGTCAGGAGACTGCATTTCATGCAGACTTGCATGTCACCACTACAGAAAGAGGGAAGAACTGCAGAGTGGATGATGAGATCCCTCGGCAGCAATGGCTCCCGCAGGAGCCAGCGACACAACGCGCCCGCCAAAGGCAAATTCTGCTGCGCAAGGTATTGACACGCCGCAGCCAAACCAAGTCTTGTGATGCCTGTGCCAGGGAGGTTACACAGGGCTACACCTTGAAACACTTCAGCAGAACTTAAGCGTACGGCTTAGCGAAGAGAGGAGCGCGCATGAGCTTCGGGTAGAGCCCCTCGCTGCTTGGTGTCGGACGAACTCCGCTGCCTTTCGAGCCAGGAGGGGGAAAAATCCCACGGACCCCCTGGAGCACAGTCTGAAGCTACCCACCTGCCACAGTCCTTCCCCTCCTCCCCTTGGGTTTACATATCCACATGTGTGTATATATATCCATATATACATATACATCGTTCTCTCTTGGCGAGCGTTATTCAGGTTACCACAGCGGGCTGGTTCATGACAGTAAGATGCTTTTTTTATCAGATCAGATGTGGGAAGCTCTTTAAAGTCTTATTACAGAAAGCAGCTACCCGATTTCATGAAGACAGAAAAGCTCAAAGTATAGCGATAAAAGGTATTTAAATAGATCCATTCATACTAATACAGGAGATACTGTGTGCTGAAAACAGGGAAATATATTACATTTCTAACATGATTGGCCAGAAGATTTAATTACTAGCTTTGCTTTGAACCTGACAGCTATTTCTACTCTACTAACTCCTGGATGCACTGGCAAAAGAAGCTTTGTCATTTTAGATTTGTAAGAAGAGGTAGTCTTAATGTGGATTTAACTACCAGGTTTACTATAACATGTGCAATAGAAAAGCACACAAAATTAAGCCTTCACGAGAAGGCAACTCCTCCCTACACATACCTGCTCATTAAAAAGTTGGAATGGAAAAATGTCTTCCCTATTTATTTTTCCCTCCAGTGAAGAACAATCAAAACCCACTGTTAACGTAATGTAATCAGCATTTCATGTTTATCTTACTGGAGAAGGTTTTGTAATCCTCCCAGATGCACTTCAAATGCAGTAAACTTGACAAAATATTGTATGGCTTCGCATAAGAAGGGAGATGTAGGCATATCACACAATTTTGAACAGTTTCAATACTGTGTAGGAAAAAAATGTTTTTTCCACATGGCTTGCTAAGTCTAGTTTCTCAAGGAGAAACAATAAAATAATTTGGATGAAAGTGACATGTGGTTTAAAGACAAGCCACATTTTAGAAAATTTCCATCCACTTCTCAGACATTTATGAGAATGTAAATATGTTTTTTAATCCTCCGTTCGCAGATATTTTTTTTAAAGCTATTGTTCACTTAAAGTACTAAACAGAAACTAAACAGGAGTCTAAGGGCAGGTTCAGTCTGACCTAGAATTCCACACAGATTTAACCTGACCTTGTTTTGACAGTCAGTCACAAAGGGACCAGAGAAATTACTGTTCATCTCAGATCCTTTGAAACACACAAAGTATTTAACAGGGGGGGGTGGGGGTGGGGACAAAAAAAAAAGAAAAAAGAAAAAAAGCATTTCATTATGAAGGAAATCTTCCATTTTCTTTTTAAATGTCCCAGTTTCACATTCCTACAGTCCTGAAGAGCTTACATTCCCTCTTGAAACCTGAGCACACAGCAGACTGATTTGGTGAACAGCTCCTTTCGGACCAAGTTGTCCACACAATATGTGATGTTAACAGAGGAACAACTGCATTTTGTATAGTCTACAGCCAGATGGACAGATATGGCAGTGGTTTGATCACTGCTGACTGGCAGTGAGCCACACAGCCAGAAAAAAGGCAAAAAAGGAGACAAGACGACATTGGTAGAATGACATTACCCCAAAGCACGCACTCCCTATAGCCCCGGTATTTTGTAGGGGTACTCTCCCTACACCTGTAGGATTAGGGCTGTACAGAGACCGGCAGTGTTCCTCCCCTAAATCTTGTGTTGTACCAGCACATTTACCATTTTTTCAGCTGAGAGGACTATGGTCCTTTGATGGAAAAGGGAGAAGGACACACAATTTATCTTCAGTTTTCTGCCTCAATTTTCCCATGTAGCCTCAAAACCAAGCCAACCAACCCACACCCCACCACACACACAGAACACAGGGAAGTGATCCAAACAAGAGTTGTTAGGAAGGAAAATACAGCTCTGTATCCAGGGTACGCAGCCTCCTCCCCGCGTACACTGTTACTCATGTACAGCACGGCATGCGATGCCGTCGTTCGTGACACCACAGCAGTCAAAGGCCCCCATTCAGGCTGGCTGCCTCCACGGCTAACACCAGACAATCCTCCAAGGAGGCTCTGAAATAACTCACTTGTCCCCGTCACGCAGTACTGCTCACTCATTTACAGACACAGCAAGGCTTTACGCATTAAGCGTTCGCACACTGTTAAGATGTGCCATCCGATGCCCAATGCTCTTGCTCATTTTGAGACAGATTGCTCTGAAGCCACTCTTTGCGTTTGCGTGCTTTGCGTATGTGGTACTTTCCGAGAACAGATGACATCTGCCAGAGCATACTGCACTGACAGGAAAACCACTGTATTTACATTATTCTTTTCTGAGGAACTCTTATCTTGTTTTCTTTGACAGTTCCATTATATTACTTAACTGTTAACATCCAAAAGAAATGTCAACATTCAAAACTAGCAAGTATTTTTGGAAATAATTTATGCAAAGTATCCCTATTTCAAAATATCCTCATTTCCTTGTTTCAGCCATTCAGCCTACTGAATGGCTGCTGAGTAGGAAGAAAAAAATGAAACTGGAGGAAGCTTTTTGTATTATTATGATGAAAAGTAACTGTTGTTTTAGAGAAATATGAGAACAGTATATTCAGAAAAAAGTTCTCAGGCAACCCGGGTGATCTTCTCTGATCCCTGTACTCTTCATCACTGCAGGTATATGTTCGTTTTAAATGGCAGGAGCCACCTCAATTAAAAAGGAAGTCAATTAGGCACTTAGACTCTCGAAGCATATAAGGATGCAATCACAGAAGATACAGTCATCCTGAAGTTCTCTTCAGCTTTTATAAATGCATCAAAACACGATGTCTGTTTTCAAGGTATGAGGTCCATACCAGATAGGAACCTAGGTCTTTTTAATTATTTCTTATTGTCATGTTACAGCACTTACTATTTTCAGGTACTAGAGCTCTGCATATCTTCACTGAATGGAAATAACCTGATGAATGTCTGGGAAGGATCTCCTTGAGGAACCTCTGATTTTCTCCCACTCAAGCACTGGGATGTTTGGACAGCAGACACAAAGACTTCGTCTAACATGAAACACCTAAGCTCAGGTCTACACCTTCTATAAAGAGCATTGCCCACACGTTTCTAGGAAGACCTGCCTGCTGATGGGCAGGTACTAACCTCCTGCAGCCTTCCAGCACCCTCCAAGCACACAGATACCTACTGTCTGCCCCGTGACCTCCCCAAATACCTCTTTAGAGGTAGGCCATTCACTCTTGGCTTCAGGTAGTTCTCGGTACATCCTTGAAGCCACTCTCTTCCATCGGACAAACACTGACCCCATCGCTTTACTCTGCACGTGCTGGTTTTCCCCTTCCCCTCACGGAGGGCGGGTGAGCAGCCCGCTTTGGGGAGGAACGGGCCATTTTGACTTGCTAGCAGTTTTACACCGGCCTTGCAGTAACGCAGGCACTTACACAGGGAAAAGATAGGGCTGCTGTTTCTAAAGCCACTAAGTACATAGAGATTATTTACTTGGTTTGCTTCAGACCAGCTTCCTCCCTGCCCGCTCCCCACCCGCCCCCCAAGATTAACAACTTTTTAGCATAATAGGCAAACATTAAAGAAACAAAATCCAAAGTCCATAAAACGTTTATCACAAATCTTTAAACTACAAAAGATCTAGACCTTGCCGTAACCTGACAGATTTCTACTGTCTTTCATTTAAGGCTACTTCCCTTAAGTCCCTTCGACCGTAAAGATATATATTTTTTTTTTTTTTTTTTTTTTTTGAGAAGAACGAGAATTTCCTTTCTTTCCTATCACACTTCAGATACTGTGAATTCTTCAAAACCTCCACAACCAGTGAGGCTGGACAATTCCCATGTCATCCATTTTAAGGGAATCACATGAAACCTCCCTTGGTATTGAGAAAACAAGTGGATTTTCATGTTGAAATGACTTTGATAGGAGATGCCGATGTGCACATCCACATATTGTTTTACCCTGGCACTCTCCAAGTTATAATTCTAGAACCAAAAAAAAAGGGTAGCACAAAAACTGTTTTGTTGGGCTTTTGTTCCTTTGTGTTTTGGTTTTTGTTTGTTGGTTGTTTCTTCTCCCCAAAAAAACAGCACCATCTTCGCCCTTCTTCCACAGTTCAAGATCAGAATTAGTTGATACCACTAGTATAGTGGTAGATATATAGATAGATATATATCTATCTCACTAGATAGCGAGAAATACACAATGAAAGGAATGGGTCAGTCTCGAGGGGTGAGAAATGAAGCCGCATGAGAAAAGATATTAAGGCGAGAGGAAAAAGCAGAGGTCCCGAAGGACCCTGCCGCCCTTGCAGTGATCCCTCCTGAAGCTGCCACTAGCAGCAGCTTTGCCTGCCAGAAAAATGATACATCACTATTATTAGCGCAATGAGGGGACATGAGGGTTTGACTCTTCCTTATATTTGGCAGTTATGTTGAACCACCCCATCCAAAAGCAACGATTCCCATTAATGAAAGGTAACAAGAACAGGCCTGTGTCGGTCTGGAGACCAGTACAGTAGAATCATGGAGGACAGGAAAACAAAATAAAATTTTAAAAAAACACATTAACCTGCAACTATAATGAGGCTTCATAGCAGCAGTCTAAATTGAAAGGCAGGGAACACAGCCATAAACATTAGATTTCATTCAAATCTGTGAACTTCAGCTGTTTAAGGAGCTAATGGAAATGTGAAGTGACTGGTGAAAATATTTAGCGCTAACTGACAGTTTGCTAAAAAGACTATCACAATCTTTGGATTTACGAGTTGTCTGAAGATTTGTCATAACTTGATTTTAAGCTAAATACCTAACGTGAACTGAAGCTAGAACTACATTCCT
>NW_010526945.1:41843-42218 GCF_000687285.1 Phaethon lepturus
CCTCTGAAGTAAGGCTTTTCAAAGGCGATGTCAGCCTGGAACAAAAGATGAAAGAAGCAGGTTATCATCCTACTAACGTCTCTTCGCAGGTGCAAAGGGGATGGGAAAACAAGCAAGAACTATACGTTTTACCCTAACTAACAGTCACTGGTGTAACATTTAAGGAGGGATTTCCAGACACAAATCCATGCAAAGTGTGTGGCTGCCACTGCTGCCCCAGTGGGCCGTCACACCACCGAAAAAAAGAGATAAATACGGGGGGTTGCATATCCTGAACACCACCACAGCTGACGCCCAGCGATGGCAGCGATTCGACGCGAGCCAAGCTCTGGTGGCGTTTGCTCCAGCAAGCGGCGGCGAGAAGCCGCAGCGGAG
>NW_010526945.1:42247-42811 GCF_000687285.1 Phaethon lepturus
CAACGGGGCCGAAGCGCAGGGCACAAGCAGACACCCACACCGGAGCCAACAACAGCACGGACAGGCGCCAGGGCCAGCAGCACCGTGTAGTGCCAGCCTGGCACAGCACAAGTGCTCCGAGCATAACCCTTCCCACGGACGGGGACTGTCACGCCACCAGATTAAGGAAAACAAACTAGCTTGGAGCCTGGGGACAAAGCTACGCCCTGCAGGTGAGTACGAACAGATGAAAATCCACGACCTTACAAGGCTTCTAACTGGTTACCATCAGAGCTGCAGATGAGGTAAGACACGCTGCACCCTTAGCAAGTGGTCGGAATCAACACGTGTAGCAGCTGCAAAGTTCACCGTGTTGTGCTCAGCAGCCCTGACAGATCTCACCGCTCAGTGATTAACAGGAAGAACTGCCCGCTCTGTTTTTCCTGCAGCTTACCTGAGGTACAAAGGCTACGGCCCCAGCTTGGGCGGAGGAGCCTGCCAGAGCCCCGCAGGCTCCTGACCGGCTTGCCCCACGCAGACATGGCAGAGCTGCCCAGCGTCGCCTTGACGGCCCAGGAGCCTCCC
>NW_010526946.1:0-6035 GCF_000687285.1 Phaethon lepturus
ATAATTTTTGATATTATATATTATAATTTGATTTTATATATTATACATATTTTATATATTTTAATATTATATATTATAATTTGATTTATGTGCTTTTGCTCTTCCCTAAGAATCTTGCAGCAGGTGATACACAGGAGAAGAGAAAGCATTGAATTCTTAGTTGACATGTTCTGGTTTTGGGGTCAGCTATGCCTTCTTTTCTCTCTGATATAATTTGTTTCAGGATCTTCTATTCTAGAACAACATGTCATAGTCAACAACTATATGAAAATGCTGCTACAAGCTTTGGAACAAACATTTTTAATATGCAAATCATCCCATCACATCTGCACCATGTAAAACCATTCCTGTTAGCACAGGAATTCTACCTGTTTTGCTATGATCTTGCAATGGCTTAGTTCAAAAAAGTAAGGGTCCTGGGCTAGAACGTGATCCACCAGTGGGCTGTCAGCCCTCCACAGCACTCTCCACAAGCCTGTATTTGTGCACAGCAATCCATACAAAACAGGAGAGTGAAAACTTATACCCAAGTATACAAGCTCTCTTTTTTTTCCCCTAGACTCAGGGACCCAAGCAAACTGGCATGTGCTGTGGCCTCTTGCTGCCACAAATCTTGAATTTGTTATTGAATCAAGACCTCTACCCTTGGAGGGAAGCTTCAGAGATGATCTTGAATACCCACAACCTGCCACCTCCCATAGACACAGAATCCCCAGCTGAGAGGGGCAGAAAGGCCATTTCCAAATGGTGGTGACAGGAACACTGAAGTTAAGGCCTTCTTCAGTGCAAGAACTCAGGAGGCAACCCGACTCATTTCCTAGTGAGACCAACATAACTTACTGTTATCTCATACCATGCTCCTGCAACTCACCTCACCCATGGATCTCCTGTATGAAAATCAGCACAGCCATGATGCCTTGTGGCCATCTAAAAGCCACTTAACCAAGGGTACGCTATCCCAGAGTTGTTCAAGTAAGTTGAGGCAGGGCATACAGTAAATGCCTAGACTGCCTATCCCTACAAAAGAAAGGATACATCAAAAAAGTCCTTTAATCTATGTCTTTTTAAGGACAGCATCCCTATGGCAACAAGGTTCAGCCTTAACCAACACAGGAACATCACTTAGTTTCCCTCAAAATGAATGTGTATTGATGCAGTTGTCAGAGCTGAGAACAGTCTTCAAGAAGCTGTAGAATAAGACTGTAAAGTATTCAGTGTTTCAAACACAATCTGCACCATGTATTGTCCCTTTCATAACTAGTTACCCTCAAGAACTTGGTAATTTTGCATTTAGAAAACTCAGCGCTTTCTTGTTTTTAAGTGAAATTTGACTGACGTGTTTCATTTGACAATTTACAGAGGGCTTTCCAGCCAAGTCCAGTGTATCATTTATCGGCTATACCTGTGCTATTAATAGTGGTCCGGAAAATATGTTGCAAAGAAGTAAAAAATACACTTGTTTGTGGAGGTATTATGTATCAGCCTCACAGATGGCACCATTACGCCATTAATTAACATACTGTAAAATAGCTGTCTCTTTTTTTAATCGTTCACAAAGCATGAGATTAATCAGACTCCGGCAGAGCTTATCTTCTTCCTTTGGATGCAGAGGATCGAAGAGTAATGATATTTCCATCTAGTTTCTAGGTACTCAAAAGTGGTGGGGATGAGTACAGCCTTAGCATAAGTTTCTCTAGATTACCAAAAAAAAAGAAAAATCAAAACCAGTGTCACTGCTTTTTATCACATTTTGTTCACTTTTCTTTAAAAAACGTTGGCTTTATTCTTTAATTTTACAAGTGCTATATTACAGAATAGTTCATTATCTGCTGACTGTTCTCTCCAACTGTTTGCAGGAAGATTTATCTCACCTACCCTTTGCTGTCTAAACAGTATAATCTGATATTACTGATCATTTAAGCAATATGGAAGAGATAGGTATCTTCAGACTATGATTCATCTCTATGATAGGCAGAATGGACACTGACCTCTTCCCATGTGCTATAAGAAGAACCTTCTCTAGATGAATTCATGACTGACAAATCACTCTAAACCTCAGTGATCACATCATAGCTGTACCTTTGTCACCTGTGGTGTTGTGGTTTAGCCCCAGCCGGCAACTAAGCACCACGCAGCCGCTCACTCACTCCCCCTCCCACAGTGGGACGGGGGAGAGAATTAGGAAAAAAAACCTCATGGGTTGAGATAAACACGGTTTAAGAGGACAGAAAGAAAGAAGGAAACAACAATGATAATACCAACAAAGGAATGTACAAGAACAAGTGATGCCCAATCCAGCAATTGCTCACCACCCAGTGATCGACAGCCCGTCCCCGAGCAGCGATTTCCGCCCCCCGGCCAACTCCAGTTTATGTACTGGGCATGACGTCGTATGGTAGGGAATATCTCTTTGGCCAGTCTGGGTCAGCTGTCCCGGCTGTGTCCCCTCCCAGCTCCCCGTGCACCCCCAGCCTGCTCGCTGGCAGGCCAGCACAAGAAGCTGGACTGTCCTTGACTGCTCAGCAACAACCCAAAACATCAGCACATTATCAACAGTTTCTCATCCCAAATCCAAAACACAGTCTCGCACTAGCTTCTGTGAAGAAAACCAGCTCTATCCTGGCTGAAACCAGGACAGTGTCTATAGAGCATAGGTAGTCACTAGGTATATTTATTTTCCATTCCTACAAGAGAACCATTTTTGGGGGGGAACAAACAACAAACCCCACAAAATCCCAATATTCCATTGCTGTAAAGTTGTCAAGAGAATTTTTTTCTCACTGATGAGCTTGTTAAACCTTTCACATGATTATATTCATTTAAAATGAAAAAGATTTGAAAAATAAGCCACCCATACCAAAATTTGCTGTCTCTTGCTGTCTGCTTTTAAAAAGATTGGTTTAGATTTTGTGTGGGAGAGGGAGCTAAGTTATTATATTTCTGCTGAATATAATTGAATAGTTATCATAGCTACAACTACATCTGCCTGTTCCAAAGTCTCTCTAATACAAAGGATACAGTCTCATTTAAGACTATACCAAATCATGCCTGGCAAATTTGGTGGCCTTTTATGGCAGGGTCACAGCATTGGTGGATAAGGGAAGAGTGACTTACATTGTGTACCTGGACATGTGGAAAGCATTTGACACTCCCACACGACATCCTCATGTCTAAATTGGGGACACATGGATTTGACAGATGGACCACTTGATGGATAAGGAATCGTCTGGATGGTCGCACTGTAGAGTAATCGCTAAGGGGCACTTTGGAAATTTACCCTCTAAGAACAGCATTGAAACCGGGTGGAATGTAGCACTAGTGTACAATGAGTCTGTACCATGGAGATTCCCTAGGCAACCCTAGATGTTGGCAACATCAGGAGAACTTGGTGTGCTGACTCTGGGAGAGATTGCATGGAGGGTGGAGGGGAGTGGAGACATCGCGGCCACGCTCTGTGAACAGGGGAATTTAAGGGTACATAGCGCGTACATTAATAAGCTGCACGTGTGATGCCCTGGGTCAGTGACCTGTCAACTTTGATGAAATGCTGTACTTGGAGTGAACTTTTCTTATTATAGTATCATTATAATACTAAAACGCACACCCCTCTCAAAAGTTACCCACCTCCCAAGGTGCGACCACTCCTCAATGAGCGTGCGCACTGAATTTTTCCTAGTCTGTACCTTTAAACACGAAGCGAGAGAATTCTGAACCAATCCTGATAAAGGTATGTATGGTTAGACAGGACACTCAAACTCAAACTCCACCTGCAAAGTAAAACACTATAAAATAGTTTGAAAAGAGCTGGATGTCAGGGAAGACACCATCACTCCTGACTTTTAGGATCCGCCGACGGGCTGACCCTCTCTTCCCCCCCATTGGGGTGCCTTTGGGTAAGATTCGAACACTTGGTCATATCAAGTGCCTCCCTGGGAAACTTAGAAATCTCTATAGAATCACTTTACATCTTTTAACGCGTTTGTAGCCAAATAGTGTTACTCATACTTCTGGTATTTGCACGTGCTTTGTAGGCAGTGAATTTATCACCGGCAATCCAAAGAACCTGTGTGTCTGTTGCTTCAATAAATCGCACTATTGATTGACTCAGCCATGTGTGTGTTGTCCCTGAACGCGACTGTACCTCTGAGTGCGGCCGTGTGAGTTCAGGAGGTGTCCAGCTGAGCAGGTAGTGCGATGTTAGTAGTGCATCCAGACCCATGATAGTCCAATGAAGGTGTTGGGCGCGACGGGACTACTAATGCTAATTTTGGGCATCATTCAGAACTTAAGCTCAGCCACCCCCAGTCCCTCTGATATCTAAGGATCAACTGGAAAGCAAGGGGGTTTAGTTTCTGCCAAATTGCTCTGCCTCTTAACGCAACACGCACTCAAAGAGTGCAGTCAACGGCTTAATGTTCAAGTGGAGACCAGTGACAACTGGCGTTCCTGAGGGGTCAGTGCTGTTTAACATCTTCATTGGCTACATGGACTGTGGGATTGAGTGCACCCTCAGCAAGTTTTTACATGACACCAAGCTGCATGTGTGGTGCAGTCAAGGTGACGGAGGGAAGGAATACCATCCAGAGGGACCTGGACAGGCTGGAGGAGCAGGTTCATGTGAATCTCATGAAGTTCAACAAGGCCACGTGCAGGCCCTGCACCTGGGTTGGGGCAACCCCTGTTATCAGTACAGGCTGAGCAGAGAATGGATTGAGAGCAGCCCTGCGAGAAGGACTTGAGGGTGTTAGTTGATGAGAAGATCAATATGACCTGGCAATGTGCTCTTGCAGCCCCAGAAAGCCAACTGTATCTTGGGCTGCATCAAAAGAAGCATGGCCAGCAGGTCAAGGGTGATTATCCTTCTTTACTCAGTGCTCTTTAGACCGCATCTAGAGTACTGCATCCAGTTTTGGCTCCAGCAATACAGGAAAGACATTGACAAACTGGAGCAATTTCAGCAATGGGCCACCGAGAAGATCTGGGGGCTGAAACACTGGCCCTGTGCGAAAAGGCTGAGAGAGCTGGGTTTGTTCAGCCTGGAGAAGAGACAGGTCCAGAGAGATGTTATAGCAGCCTTCCAGTGCAAGAAATCTGGAGAGGGAGTTTCTAAAAAGGCTTGTAGTGATAGGACAAGGGGTAATGGCTTTAAACTGAAAGAGGGTAAATTTAGATTAGATATAAAGAGGAAATTCTTCATTATGAGTTTGGTGAGACAGTGAAACAGGTTGCCCAAAGAAGTTGTGGATTCCCCATCCTTGGAAGTGTTCAAGGCCAGGTTGGATGTGGCTTTGAGCAATGTGGTCTAGTGTAAGGTGTTGTTGCCCATGGCAGGGGGGTGGTTGGAACTAGATGATCATTAAGGTCCCTTCCAACCCAAACCATTCTATGATTCTATGATTCTATGATCTACTTTTAAGCATTTTTCAAAAGTATGCCTTTAAATAATGATGGACTCTTTCAGAGCAGCAACTTTGACTCAGCGTGGGTGGGGACAGGAGCAGCAGTGGCCAAAGGCCCTCATGTACAAGAACAGCCCCAGGGAGCACGAGCGACCCAGAGTGCAGTAAACAGGGTGGGCAAACAGGACGTGGCACGTCAGAAGGGCGTGGAGCGTCAGTTCGCACGTCAGATCGCACAGGGAAGGCGTGCGGGCAGGACGCTGCCCCCGCTCCCCCAGCAGTGGAGACTCTCTTGACAAGTCGTCATCAGCCTCCCAGAAGAGGCCCAGCCATGGTCTCCACTCATCTGAAAACCATGGCCAGAAGGAATGCGGCGACACAGACCGAGCTCCCGCTCAAGCACGCGGCTGTCTTGAGTGTCTGGCTGCAGGGAGGGTTATCGGTTGTCGGTTGTGCCAGAGACCAGCAGAGACACCACCTGTGTGCTCTGTGTGCTACATACAGCTTAGACAGGTGTACTCTTCGCTGGGTAAAGAACTGTCTGGATGGCCAACCTCAGAGAGTCGTCGTGAACGGCATTAAATCCAACTGGCAGCCGGTCACAAGCAGGGTTCCCCCGGGGTTAGTGCTGGGGGT
>NW_010526946.1:6388-9338 GCF_000687285.1 Phaethon lepturus
CCAGCAGGAGTAGGGAAGTGATTGTGCCCCTGTACTCGGCACCCCTGAGTCCACACCTCGAATCCTGTGGTCAGTTTTGGGCCCTTCACTACCAGAAGGACATTGAGTTGCTGGGGCATGTCCAGAGAAGGGCAACGAAGCTGGTGAAGGGTCTAGAATAGAAGTCTTATGGTGAGTGGCTGAGGGAACTGGGGTTTTTCAGTCTGGAGAAGAGGAGGCTGAGGGGAGACCTTATCGCTCTCTACAGCTACTGGGGTGTTGATCTCTTCTCCCAAGTAACTAGTGATAGGACAAGAGGAAATGGCCTCAGGCTGTGTCAGAGGAGGTTTAGAGTGGATCTTAGGAAAAATTTCTTTACGGAGAGAGTGGTCAAGCATTGGAACAGGCTGCCCAGGGAGGTGGTGGAGTCACCATCACTAGAAGTGTTCAAAAAGCATGTGAACGTGGCACTTCAGGACATGGTTTAGTGGGCATGGTGGTGTTGGGTTGATTGTTGGACTTGATGATCTTAAAGGTCTTTTCCAACCTTAATGATTCTGTGATTCTGTATTTATAGACAAATTTGCAGATGTGACTCTCTGTATCTTTATAAAAACATGCTTAAGTGCATCTTAATTCCAAATAGCTTTATCTGCTACTGCCAGTTTCCACTTGGAATTTGTTTACTGGAGATATGTATCTAGTTCTTCATGCAACTGAGAGATTCCAGCTAGAAGCAGATGCTTCTGCATCTTTCAATGCATAACACCAATTTTGCAGAAGTGACCATTACAATTTCTCTGACTTTTAAAATATTGTTTCTCAGAGTGTCACACAATGACAGCCTTTCATCAGAGTCCCTTATCCCTCTAGAGATCTCTGTGGTATCATAAATCACATAATTTTTGGTGTTGTTTGGATTGTTGTTTTTATGTTGGGACAACTGATTAAAACTACTGTTGGACATAGGGTTAACACCAGATGCAGAAAGACATACAGAGTAAAAGCTGTACAGACTAATTTTCTATCTGTTTCTGTCACACCTTTTTTGACTTAAAGAAAAAAAAAAGCTTAATCTTTCTTTCTACTTAGAGGGGTTTTTTGTCCCAAACCCATCACTTTCCTGAACAAGTCAGTCAAGACTTCCCGTTAGAGAAGACATATTCTACTGTTGCTGAAAAATTTGCTGCAATGACAGATTCCTGTCAAGAAACTTACATGCATTAAAAAAACATAGCCATTAAGCCTTCTGTTTTTTTCCATTCATACTATAGAGACATCTATCTCCCATTTTTGATCATAAAGTTTAGATGATTAAAAATAACAAGGGAAAATGTCTTTATCTTCCCGCCTCTGAACTTCATTATTTAAGATAATGGTACTATTTCTTCCACAGATGTTACTATCTATAGTTCAGTTCTTGCTAATTGTGCCTGCTGCAGTATATTGCGTGGGATTCTCGAGGAAATACTTAACAACTTTATCCAAGTACACTACTCTGCCAGCCCAAAAAGTCTAGAAAATGATTGGTGACTGCTGAAGTTATTTACATCAATTATTCTGACCTTTACATCATCTAAATATTTATATCCCAAAGCCAGCATCCTGGCTCCCACTGACCCCAACTCAAACTCCTCCTGACCCCAGCCCGTTGCACCTAAAGTGCAGGAACAGGTTTCCACATAAGTGCAATGAAGAACTGGAACAGAAGGAAAAGGTCTACTCATTCACCTGAAATGATTTCCCATGCTATGTGGCACTCAAGTACTCAGTGACAACTTTTAAAACATGGAACAGTCAAAATAACATTTAGTTAGACACTATTGATAACATAGTTCCTGGAGGGCCAACCTTGATAATAAAGTGAAGTTCACCGCAGCTTTAAAACAAGCAATTCTGTGAGAACTTAAATAATTAATCCTGTTTACCACATATCAGTGTAGAAGATATCAATAGGATCAAATACTTAAGAATTGAAATTAAAAAAATGTTTATTTTAAGATATGTCTGTCAAACTGTAATGAATCAACCAGCAGATTCACACAATGAACATGTATGCCTACCACAAAACTGAAGCATGAGATTTATTTCTTAGAAATTTTACTAATTAAAAATAAAAACCCAAAGTAGCACCTTCCAGTGAAATTATTGTAAGCTCTTCGTGCAAGACATTGTTGGTGATTAAATGGTTGATATATAATGCAGAGAGAAGAATGGTGGAGGAATGTGAATTGACTTTGCTGATGACTGCCAGTTCAAAGGATATGTGATGATTCACTAGAGAAAGAAAAAAAAAACATTCTGGAAAGGGGAATGAATAGAGAATGGTTACCTATGAAAGGTAACCTTAATCAGCACAGGCAATGCTTATTTATTCCAGTAAGGTTGCAGTTGCTTTCACTGTACCTGTACAGTTCTGGCAAAGTGCTTTACATAACAGTTACTCTTCAAAGAGAATAATTTATAATACCATTTCTATTCAATAATAAAGCAGCAACTTCTGTTAAAATTGTAGAAAACATTGAATAAACCATAAGGTAAAAAAAATATATATGTATGTCAAAGCTTAACTACAATTAACAACAATTAACAACAGTTTTCTCTATTTGAAAAAGAAAATAGCAAAATTTTTCTTTCATTCTTCTTCTAGAAATGTTGATTATATTTTGTAACAGCAGTTTTGAAAATATCAGATGAACACTCCTGGGGATACATGAGCACTTATCATAGAATCATAGAATTATAAAATCATAGAATCATTAAGGTTTCAAAAGGCCTCTAAGATCATCATGTCCAACCATCAACCCAACACCACCATGCCCACTAAACCATGTCCCAAAGTGCCACATCCATACATTTTTTGAATACTTCCAGTGATGGTGACTCCACCACCTCCCTGGGCAGCCTATTCCAATGCCTGACCACTCTTTCAGCGAAGAAATTTTCCTAATATCTAGTCTAAAACTCCCCT
>NW_010526947.1:0-23475 GCF_000687285.1 Phaethon lepturus
CAGGCGGGGCGGAACGCCCAGAGCTTCGGGCCCCTGTGCAGGGTGGATTCCCGTGTCACGGCACCGAGGTAAAACGCAGAAGCCAGGAAAAACTTGCGGATGGCAGGCAGCGGCACGGCGCCGCGTAGCGCTGCGCCTCCGCAAGGCAAGGCTGAGGAAGCAGGGTTAACAACAACAACAAAAAAAAAAACAAAAAAACAAAAAACAAAAAACCAAACCCACCCTGCAAAACATTCGAAAAAAATTCAAAACGAGGATCTTTTGAAACGGTATTGCAAAGAGCTGGAAAGCATCAAGCAACGACCCGCTTCTGGGTTTTTCCTCTTCCAGCAGGCACAGGGCAGGAAAATGGAGCCCGAGGTGTTCAGCTCCTCCTTGAGATGCACCGGGAGTTGGGTGACGCTACCTCACTTCACCCCCCAGCACACTTAATTATCGCTCTCTCTACGAGAAGCAGGGCAGAAGCATGGGGAAAACTGGTTCTGCCAACCAGCATCGCAGTGAGCAACCAGTCAGTTTAATAGTTCTGTCTCTCATAGCCTCAGTTATTTAAGCAGGTGATCAAAAATACAGAAAAGAAGCTTTATTTCTCGTTTCAATTATTACATGCACTTTCCAAAATTAAAACTCTTTATTTAAACATCTCAATAGCATCTTGTCAGTTTGGAGGCAGCAAAGAATAACAGACATTTTGAAAAGCATTTACAAAAATACATTGCACAAAGTCCTATCTTGCTTTTTTAAAAATAAGTTAGTGTTATTCAAAATATTCCCACCCTGGCTACCTAATTTCAATTTATACAGGATAATTCTAATTTTAAATATGTAACCTATAATATGAAAACACCTGTACATGTGTAATCTAGCTCCTCTGTGTAGGCCATAGGTTCTGTCTCTAGCTCAAGTGAAAAGAAGTTCTTCACATGGAGACTTTTTTTTTTTAAACATTCGAGGACTGTTGTGCAATATACATAACTATTCTGAAAACCAGTCAGCAGTTCCCTGTGTTAACAGTTCATGTATAACTAAAATGCATTAAAACAGCAAGATAAAAATTCTGCATACAAGTACACTTCAGGAATCTTTTCTGAAAAGGATCTTCAAAGTAGCAATCCCAAAAGGGGCATCTCATTCTACACAGAAACGTTGCTTTTGAGAGAGCAAGACATCACTCTAATCTTCTTACACCCGACTGAAGTTGCTGGGGATGATCTAAAGAATGCCCATATGTTTCTATACGGCAGTACTGCACAGAAGTCCCTCTTGTAAATGTGAAGCAGTGAGGCTCACTTCAGTCATGCTTTCCACATACTGCATTCTCACAGTACAACATTTACTGAGTATAACAATGAACGGCTGAAGAGTTCACTTTGTCCCAAAGAGATCACTTTTGACAAACTAAAATTTTTTAATTGCTGTATACTAGTGTTTACTAAGCAATTTAGCAGGCTTATCAGCTCCGCGCCAGTTAGTACATCAAGGCCGATGCGGAATTAACACTAGACAGAAGAACAAACTGGCCAAAATGGTACGGTAAAAACCCTTAAAATAACTTTAAGTAACTGAAGTTATCCCTGACTTTCAGAGCAATTGATGGCCACAAATTACAGTAAAGCGTTCTCAGTTGCTGGTGTTTAAACTAGTTTTGGTTGTGTTAACTTTCCCTGACAGTAATATTTATTATATTCAACACGTATCAAAGCAGCCCTTCTGGATCCACCAAAAAGATCAAAACGAAGGGTCAACTCAAGGACACCTTTAGCCACAATCAGTGTTTAAAAGGTACAACAGGTTTTGGCTTATGGTGCCGAGTTAACAGAAGTATGCAGTTAAAGTCCTGGATTTAAAAAACAGAAACAAAACCAAAAAAACCCAGATTCCTAGTTGCAGAAAGTGTGGTTTATTCTTTTAAAAAACCCTATACATTCATTTGTAATAAAATAGGTGTCACCTGTTTGCCAACTGGGCTTTATGAACCAGAGTAGCTTGCATGCATTATTTCTCTCAGCATGGACACAAAAATATAAAGCTAACTGGCAATCACAAGCTGAGCATTAGAGCAAATAAAAAAATTTTTTTTTATACAGTTCTGCTGACAGTCTTCTGCCTTTATCAGAGGATCAATAGTTCTGCAGTATATATCTTGCATCCTCGTCCTTTAAAGATTCCAGTGTTCTAGGCTTTCCAGTATATACAAATTGAGAACAAAATGTACAACAACAAAACCAACCCAAGCTGTAGTGTAGGAGATTATTCAGCAGGTTTCCCATGCACTCTGAACCGATAAAGGCATGTATATTCTGCATGTCCCCAATTAGAAAAAATTCTCAGTTCCACTATTTGGAATGCATTTTCACTTTTCTCCTGGAGAAGGAAAAAGCAAACACACAAACCAGTGTTATGTTGCTAGTATGAACAGGTGTAACTGAAGTTGCTTCCTTAGATTCCTGCAACCACCAGCTTTTACTAAGCTATGCCTTGGGAACTTCCTGCCACTTTGAACAGAACCTTCCTTGCCTTACAACTAGTTTTTTTGTGAAGAGAGTCAGAAGAAGCATGAAGCAGACTCTTCGTATGTTTAGCGTCTTCATGCCATTTGTGTCCAGATGGCACAACCCCTTCCTCCCCTCTAATCTATTTAGACCATAGGTTTTGAAGCACATAGGAAGATACATTCTGCTGCAACTACTACAGAGCCCAACAGAGAATGAGGCTGTTTTCCTTCACCGCTCATTGTGCATTACTGTAGAAAACATGGATATCTTTTCCCTGACACTTTAAATCTTATCATCCAGACTTACCATCACTGGAAACATCTGCAGTGGTTCTCCTCCTTCATTGTAGACATACTGCCCTAGAAGCTTGCCTTCTTCTTGATACTCATCATCTAGACCCTGTAACATCAGGATAAAGATTTTTGCTTCCGTCAAATTTGAAATCAAACCAAAACCAGAAGCATGCCTACATAACTGAACAGCAGACAGCACTCAGAAGGCTATCAAACCAGGATCAGAATGTTCCCCATATAACTTAATGCTTGTTCGGACACAGCTCTGTACTTGAGTTTCCTGCACTGCACATAGTTGTGTTATGTTTTTATGTTTTCATGGTCAAACCTCTTAATTTCCATGGCAAAACCAGTATCACAGTGTACAACATAAACTGCTCAGAACAAACAAAAATGGGAAAACATCAAGGTTATAAACAAGACTGAAGTCAAGATTCAAATGTTTGCAGATGACTGACTGAAGCATTTAAAAGAACTAGACAAAAAGTCCTCAGATATCACGTCACTCTGATGTAGCCTGTGATGTTCTGTTCTGCAATCATGCCTACACAACTGAAGTGCTAGTTAAAATAAATTTTAAGAAAGATTTAAGGCACATCATAGATGAGGTGAAGAGCCAAAATTGGGGGGAGGGAGGGAATGGAGAAAGGATGGAACAATTGAAGCATATGAAGGAAGTATACTAAATTAAAAACCATCATCTCACTCCAAAAATGTTTACTACTGTACAAAGCAAGAGAAAAGAAACAACTCCCCCCAAATTAGTTGTAACACTTACTCCTAGTCTCAAAGCTCATTAAAAAATATAAGCAATTTTAAGAGCAATGACAAAAATGGTTTCTCTTCTTAGCTGTACTTCCTTAAGTCATTATTTTTCAGGATATGTAACACAAATATTCTTTATTCAACCTCAGTTCAGAGACAAGACTTACATATACTGAAAAGTTCCTAGGAGCACTGGTGATATTTCCTCTTGGTGAAAGTGTTTTTGGTATGTGTTCCACTGTAAAGGCAGTTGGATAAATCTTCATTGAAAGTCTAACTACAAGATACCCCTGTGATCCTTTGAAAGCCCAGCAGTTTCCTGGATACATGTCCGGCTAGACAGGAGGAACGGGGAGAGAACAGCATGGGACACAACAACAAAAACCCACAAGCATTTTGCAATGATGTTTTTGTAATAAAGAGTTGTAATAGAGTCTGAATTATTATTAGGGACAGTCTTAGATAGTAAGTGGCAGGAACAAAGGTTATCTATTTGGTAGAACTCTTCGAGAAGACAGCATATCCGCCTGAACTACCATCAGTGTTTTGAAGACCCACCTTGAGATTACTTCTCAACAGGAACTCTCCCTGTGCTCACACTTTGCTGAAGTCCAATGCAATACCTAAGCCTCCTGTAAGGGTCTTAATTTTGCTAGAGCAGGACTTAAGCAGTGCCCAGGAAATACCAGAAGAATTCCACTCTTGGGAACACAGTTCAAAGTACCCGTGCCCCCCAGTATGTTAGACAGAAACAGCCAACATCTAAAAAACAATCCAAACCACTCAACACAAAATGATATTGCTGAATTTGTTTACTCAGCCTTTAATCACCTGAATCACCACTCTGGGAGACTGAGAGAAGTACCACAGAGGAATTCCAAAGAGGCTAATTAATGCTGTTTTGGTCTCATAGGTTTCAGAACAGCGAGTACTCAGAATGCTGCCACCTCAAAAAAAAAGATATATCAGGTTAGAAGTAGTAATTAATAATTTCTTCCTGAAGACTTTTATGGCAGAAATTTGTACAAAGCTTAATTTTTACCGTTTATTTTCTGAGGAAAAATAACTATTAGAGGTATCATTAAAGTCTAATAATTTTCTGGGGAATACAATGCTTCTATCAAGTACAATGTTATTTTAAGGACACGTTAAAGGTTCTTCATTCAAGAGGGATGAAAAAATACACAGTCACTAGTTCAGTGGTGTGTACACCCCACACAAACAGATCTGTGGTTCTCCACTATCCAGCTGGACACATTCTATCCCTGTCCATGTATACCTAGGCTGATACATAACCATAAATTGCAGCAGCGTGATGAATAGGCAACACACAAGGTCGCTCTACTAACCTTTAGTCTTCATTCTAAGATTTTTAGTAAATACTATAAACAACATGAATAGTAAAAATGGTGTTTCCCCTATTATTTACCTCCAGATTCCAAGGCAAAATCCACCATACCAGTCTTGTCTTGAGAGTAGAGTTTCAGTGCATTGTTTACAATAATCTGTGCTTGCTAGAGATGTACACATAAAGAGAAGAATGGAAAGAGAAGGATTTTAATAATAACGTGATAATTGATATATACACATCTGTGAAGTTGCAACCATCTTTTTTATATGCTACACTCCATCACAAGTCTTTGAAAGTCTCTGTCAAGACAGAGGCCATTTTTAATGCATGGTTATCTATCTTGAAATATAAACTCATACTGCATCTTGACCGGTGTTTTCTTTAAAAATTGTGTTCTTTCCCCCCATCTTCCCAAGACCCTGAGCTGCATTTCTTTGGTATACTTGTATCCTAGGAATTCTTCAATTTTTGAGATGGCATACTTTGAAAAGACACAGACGTTCAGAACAGGCAATAAGGTAATAAATTGGTAAATAAACATGTAACAAATTCTTAATGCTGTAAGAATACACTTGATAAAGCATTTTCTATAGTTCTTCCCATTTCAATTAATGTTCGCAACATCTCTTAAAATCATTAACATTTATATCGACAGTCATCCTCCACAAAATGCCTATGAAAGGACTCTACAGTTTTAGTTGAACTTTTGAGAACCTGAACTCACTCACCGCTTCTGTGATTCCAGAAATCCCTGCATTAGTCACAGCATTTGTTACTACTTCAGATGTTAGTTTTTGGTTTGTGACAGACATATGGAGAGTAATATTCTTGAGGATCTGCAACTCTAGATCCCGCAACAAAGTCTGCAGATCACTTTTGCTCACAAAGTTGGATGTCAGCCATTGGAGAAGCGATTCGGGAAAGTCTTCTTCTTGATAACCAAAAAGCATTAGCTTGACAGATTCTTTGACCTGGGCATCTACCTAGTAGAAGCCATTAACAATTATAATAGAAATTATTAGTCTCTGTAAACGGTTAAGTAATACTGTATAACAGACACATGTGAAATCCATACATAGGTTCAGTACTACACAGAAGTCTAGCTGTCACATGTGTTTTAACTACATTGACTTACACTGGAATAACAGACCAGACAGGTGTGCAAAAGAACATATGGGAAATCCAGATGCTTCACCGGTTTGGTGACCAAGACACACCCAACAAAGCCTTAGTAAGCCATGCAATTTACATTCGTGGTCTGACTAATACTTCAGAATAAAAAAAGTTGACTGCAAGAGTTCAAAGAAGGCACCGTGACAACTCTAAGTGGAGCACTATACTTGTTAGGCCTAGTTAAGCAAGTCGTTTAATTGCTCACTTATGGTATGCTTTGATTCCACATACAATCACTAGATCATATTTGAGAGTTATCACAAGATGATATTTTAGTCAAAGTTGATAATCCTATGTCAGTACTTACTGCTGTATTTTGTTGGCTACATTCTAATCAGATCTTATAAAAGGCTTTAAAAGAACTTTAGCATAATTTTTTAAAACAACTTTCAGATAACAAACTTAACTTGCTTTTACATAAATTTCTTTTCCACATCTCCCTGGGTTAGCAAAATACATCAGGAAGAATAGCAAAGTACTGTATACAGAATGGCTATTGCATCTTGTCTTAAATGCAGAAAACCTGCCATTGTAGAAAACAAGCCATAAACTCTTGTCTAGTAAAAAGTTACGCACCAATGGAAAAATTCACAGTACCACTACATAAAACACTGTAATTCTTTAAGATGAATACTACCCCCACATTACTTATTGCAGCATATTTCAAGAGAGTTAGTGAACAAAATCAAGCAGTACCAAGCTTTACTGGGACAGTTACAGAACTTACTTTTTCATGAATGGCATCTATTTTCTCACAACTCGACTTCACACTTTCCCCAGTTAACAGCTCCGATTTCATCCGTGATAACTCTAGTTCTAGCTGTTTAACTTTTGTCCAAAGTTGACTATGTTCATCATCATCTCTGACAAAAACAAGGAGTCAATAATTAGGAAAGAGTAGTTTGAATCACTCCAAATTCCAAAAGGTGTGAGAACATACTTGTCTAATACAAAATGTTTTCCTAGTTCAGTTATTCACCATGAAGACATTGTGAGCTTGCAGTTCCTTGAAGATGTTATTTAAGGCATACTTAAGATTAATATATTCAAAGCAAAGTATTTTGAAGTTGTGAACAAATCCAGCAGCGATGACTTTAGATCACCAGGCTGACAAGTTAATAACTCAAGCATATATAGAATTTGGGTAACTTAAGGTTTCTGGCAAACCAGTCAAACTTTATTTGCATGAGTTTGCCACTGGTTAGAGCGAGTTTCAGGTTACCTTAAATCAGAGTAACTTCAGAGGGAAGTATCAAGTTGAGCTTTCAGAGGGAGGTATCAAGTTGAGCTTAAGTGGCAGGTCACATATGACCAATATGATCAGTGTTCAGTGCATGCTATAGAAAAAACTATGAGCCATCATTCTAAAGCCATTTTAGATTTAGACCTAATTTAAATGTCAATTCAGCAAATACATGTTTATTTTCCTCTTCGCAATAGGGAAACTACTTAATGAAGTGCTGCCGTTTTTATCCCAGTATTACACAGTACACGAGTGGAAAGTAGTACAGCTGACAAACCAAAAACAGAGACAAAGGTTAGAATTGATGCAATTCAAGAACTTAAATATAAACTCTATCAGAAGTGATTACTGTATACTTCAGTAAGCAATTTGTAGGAAAATTCTAACGCATTTGTAATAGGGTAAGAAGTCACTCATTCTCCTTCACTATATTAACAGTGCTCTCCAGTAAAAAAAAAATGTAGCTGTAGGACTGCTCACACACTGGAAATGAGCCTTGTTGTATGTATTTCAAAGAAGAACATGTATATTGCCATCAGTTAGCACCAGGATTGAAAAAGCAAAATATATTTGAAAAGTGCTTATACCTCACTGTTTTTGCTTTGGCTATGTCAAGTTCCTTCTGGATGTCCTAAAAAATACAAAAGTTAGTTTTAACAGACAAACACAAGCAACAGAAATAGGATAAAGAACGTTAAACGAAAATGACAGATTTTAGCACCACTGTGCTGGTTTTGGCTGGGATAGAGTTAATTTTCTTCATAGCAGCTAGTACAGGGCTGAGTTTTGGGTTTGTGCTAAAACCAGTGTTAACAATACAGGGATGTTTCAGTTACTGCCGAGCAGTGCTTACAGAGGGTCCAGGCCTTTTCTGCTCCTCACCCCACCCTACCAGCAAGGAGGCTGGGGGTGCACAAGAAGCTGGGAGGGGACACAGCTGGGACAGCTGACCCAAGGGGTATCCCATACCGTATGGCATCACACTCAGCATATAAACCAGGGGGGAGGAGGAAGGGGGGACGTTCAGAGTGATGGCGTTTGTCTTCCCAAGTAACCGTTAGGCATGATGGAGCCCTGCTGTCCTGGAGACAGCTGAACACCTGCCTGACAATGGGAAGTGGTGAATTAATTCTTTGTTTTGCTTTGCTTCCCTGCGCGGCTTCTGCTTTACCTATTAAACTGTCTTTATCTCAACCCACAAGTTTTCTCACTTTTACCCTTCTGATTCTCTTCCCCATCCCACTAGGGGGGAGCAAGTAAGTGTCTGTGTGGGGCTTAGTTATCAGCTGGGATTAAACCACCTGTACAGGACTGCGTCCCCACACTTATGTTTGTGCCTCTGTATAATAAGATTTTATTCCAAATAGAACCTGCCTCACTGGTCAAGTGAATAATTTTTAACCTTTGGACTGAAGCGCCCTCCAAGAAGGGGGAGCAAGAACACAAACAAGTTTTGAGACTTAAAGCGCTGTAATAGATAAAGCAAACTGGGGTTTGGGATAGCCAACAAAAACCTTAAGTATTTTATCAACAGATTACAATTAGAGCGAGTTAGCAAAGCTAACTTTCAATACCTTGGATTCAGCAGAGAGTTTTCCAAGAAGGTCTTCCAGTGTCAGGATGCGCAACTCATGTTCTTGATGTAAAGCCAGCAAATCAGTCTTAAAAAAAGAGGGGGTGGGAGCGGAAGTGGCATATTTTCCTTTGGACTACAAATAGCATAATTTGTGTTTTCTACAATGCATAATTTGTGTTCCATTCAGTGAGTGCTTAAGTGATTTATCCTGCAGGTAGTATGAGAAATTATAGAATCTGTAATAAATATAAAGGCCTGATTCAGCAATAGTAGGGGCTACACACAGTGAAGTTTACCACAAAACCTCTTCTTTGTCACTAGTCCTCCCTACAGTCTTCTTTCTCATTATGAAAACAGGATAAATCCAGCTGCTTTTCAGCAATGTAAGATTCTACTTTAGACTACCTATCTGGAATTAATTCTTTGTCAGCAGTAACAAAGGAGGAATAAATGCCAATGACTACACCCTGGCATTTACTCTCTATCAGTTAATTCCGTAACAGAAAGAATCCTAAAGTCAAATTGCTAATAATCTGCATTATTAAAACAGAAGACTTTGATCAGTATCAGAAAGCATCAATAACTGACTATCTTACCTTCTCCTCCAGTTTCATATCTTTAAGATGTTGACCCATCACGTTTTTTATTAGCTTCAATGTTTCACTTTTGTCACTCATCTGGGCAACCTGATCTTGAAGATTATGGAGCAGAAGCATCACTTTGCTATATTCTTCATCATGATGATGGCATCTGTCAGACACGAAGGCCATTTGCTTTTCCAGCTCACTTACACGACCAGAATCAAAGATATTTATGGTATCCTAAGGTATAAAGATATATTTTTTTAATATATAAAAATCAAGACATTTATTTACATTACCCTTGTGTATCAAGTAGTTATTGCAAAATATTGAAGACATGGGAGTTAAGAAGTCTTAAAAGATATGTAAGTTCTTCTCTAGACTGTTCTTCCTTACCTCTGGAGATTGCACAGAGTGAAAAGAATCAGCCTGTGGTTCAGGAAGATGAATAGAGTCATCTATTCTCTGTATCCTGTCAATTCTTGTCCAGTTCAATGAAGGTAATAATGAAACTAAGCCATCAAACCCCCAGAACCATATACCTAGATCAGAAACAAAAAGGGTGTTCAAGAGAATTCTCCCTTAAGATTGCTTATATCCGCAAATCATCTTCTTAAGGACACATGCTACTTTAAGTTTGCAAGGTAGATATCACACAGTGGACACTACTCCAGTCTAAATAGAAGTCAGCATGAGCCAGCTTTAAAATTTTTAAGTCAAGCACTCAAAAATATTAGGGAACATCCATCAGTACCACTCACACAGTTGTAAGGCAGGCAACTTCTGCTTCTATACCATGACATATCCTTAATCTCATACTACTGCTGCTCTGGGACCTAGATCTCATTTACTGATTAAGACAGGCCATGCTCACTGAGGGCAGATGTAAATACTGCTTTTTATCTCAGTGGAAAAATATCCTGCCTTATACCCTACTTACTACACACCACATTGCATAATATCTAATAAAAGTTGGAGGAAACTTAGGTTTCCATGGAAGCCATCTAACATTTCACAACAATTACATTTATTTTTGCAATACCTTACTAAGAAGTAGCAGCATTTTCTACACAGGGTAACTTCTTTGTTTTTTATTCTCCCTAGTACAAAGGAATCGAATCCCTACTGTAAGTTTCTAAGAAGATTCATCTTCTTCCCAAAATAGCTACAAGTTTTTTAGGACATGCAAAGACATGAAACTCCTTTTCAGAAATGGCCCAGCACTTTCGGTAAATATTTTAAACTGACTTTATTTCAAATTAGACAGCTGACCTAGAATATTGTCAACTAGCCAGTCTAAATAGCAGTACTTTAAGCAACTAAAGCATGGCCTAGAGCAAAGGAAAGATTTAGGATGAGTTAGTAAAAGAACTTAACCACACTTTTATGGAGACAGACAACATCAAAGCAATCAGTAGCAGTGAGCTCATAAAGAACAGGCTTCATATTCCTATGAAAGCATGTAAAGAAAAAAAGGACTTCAGTGCATTTACTCACTCACCCGCTCTCTCTGTCTAAAGAGCTCTACGAAATTAAACCAAGGGTATTCGCAAAGCTCACTGACTTGTCAGTACTTTGAAGTCTTGAATTACTACCCTGTTCACAAATAAACCTGCTCTTTTTTGCTTCTGCATCTTCTTCATAAACTGAAAGTTGAGCTAAAAATGCTATTTCGGAACAGCTGTAATAAGCATACACTGATTTCTATGATAACTGAACAATTCACATACCTAGTAGAAACAGGAGTGGGATAAGAAACAGTAATAGCTTGTAGATCTTTGGAAGGCATCTAGAGAAAGAGAAAAGTTTACAAGAAATTATATATTTATCACATTTTATTGTTTTATATTATAACTGGGTGAATAATCTGCTCACAAAACAATTTTTTCCAAAGGATACACACCTTCTAAGAAGAAACACCTTGAGCAAAGACATCAGAGTAATGAGTTGATACCACCCAGTTCTAAGCAACCTGAACATGCCAGAAGCTGCCCTCCCTAGAAGACAAAAATTGGTAGTATGAAATATAATTACTGTAGCACACATTCAAAGAAACTAAGCAGAGTGACATGCAATTGTGGCCAAGAATATTTTGCACAGCAGAGAAATGCATGAGTACAAGCAACGCATGCAGCTTATGAACATCTAGATATCACAAGTATGACAGCATTATAACATCAGCTGCTCAAGAAAAACAATAGTCATGCAAAAAGATTAAATGCTCTATGTTATAATAATGGTATCTTGCCAGAAATTCAGTATTAATGCTTGAATCCAAGTTACCATGCACTGAAGATGTCTGTATGTTTCAAGAGATGCACAGATTAGCAGCATCAGTTTTTCCTAAGAGGAATACCATGATAGGAAGCGACTACCAAACCAAACACACCCCATCATTCTTGACACCCCATATTCTGTGCTATTCACACACTCATTCCCTCATGAAACAGTCTGGTTAGTCTCCCATTATGGCTGTGAACAGAAATATACCCTCTCATCAAGCACATTTTGGTCAATAAAGAAAGTAGCACAAGCATTTCAAGATACAAAAGCTACAGGATAAGCATAGTTGAATTGATGTAAGTCACATACTGCAGATTCCTAGTTTGTCAAAAGGAACAGGCAATGCACACACACACACACATTAGGATAGTAACCTGGAGAAAGAACGGCCAGCCAAAGTAGAGACACCACCTTCTGAGACACAAGCCATCCTGTTGCTCCCACTGTTTGCAACATGTGAAGCATAAAGTAACCTAGATTATAACAAATTAACTCTATGTGGTCACATATATAAGTGAGCTTAAGGTTCTTTTGCAGTACATGCAGTAAAACAGACTCAATTCCCTTGCCCATTACATGTTTTTTAAACCCTACCTTTCAGTAATGGACAAACTTGGTTCTTCACTATGTGAAAGCAAAGCAAGGCACTAATAAGTATGAAACCAAGTGAAACCAAGAAAATTTAGAAACAGAATTCTCACATATAAACAGAATGATCAACAGCATCTGTGCAGTTAGAACATCACTTTTCCAAAATCAACAGAAGGTTTACATTTTGTAGCATGTTTATCTAACAATGCCATGCTAAGTACAACAGAGAATAGCAAAAAAAGTACTACCTTAAGTTTTAAGCATATCATTACTTTAAAAGCATCTTATTTTTCTGAATTATACATCAAGTTTGTTATCGAGGTTCATGTGTAAAAGAGGGAACAATTAAAAATTTTAAATCCTAGGGAAAATTATGTATAAGAAATACTGATAAATAATAGAAAATATTCCCTACTAGAAGTTACAAGCAGTAGATTTTCATTAAATTGAATGTTCCCAAAGATCTTCAGTATGTCAGTTTTGAGTCTCTTAAAAAATCCAAAACCAACAACCAAAAAACCCAACCATTACGCACTATAACAAAATGCTGTAACTTAAAGCCCACTAAAGCCAACAATTACTATATCCAAAACTAGGACTGTTTGTTCTACAGAACAAACTACGTAGTGTACATTTAGAAAAATAATCCTACATTTTTAGATCAGCAGGTGTGTCTGGCTTAATCTGAGGGATTATACATATACCAACCCAATATTTTGCAAAGCATTTAGGTGACTGAAGTGTCTCAAATCATTTTCCTTTGCTGAATAAAGAGCACTCAATAGATTCTTGATGCCTCTGTCATTCAAGCTAGGGAACGCTTATCTCACAGGGAAGATTCTACCCCTATGTAAGACTCCTGTAAAAATTGACTATCACTAGAACGAAAAATAAAATGTTAAAACCCCTTTATTCAAATAATCTGCATACCAATACCTCATACCTGCTTTCATTAAAGGCAGCTTTTCAACCCATCAAGCGTACAGACTTCCCCAAAGTGCAATAAATTAACAATCTGATTTGTTCCTTCTAAACATACAAAGTGTACTCTATTCCTAAACCTCGTTTTTTCTAATAGGTAAGCAGTCTGCCAAGCTTCTATAAAAGCCAATATCAGAGCAAGAAGTCAAACAGGAAAGGTATTAAGTACATTAATTTTCTAGACACTTTACACTTCTAATCTACTTTGTAAAAAAAACCCCAAACACAAAACAATATGTATGATTAACATTGTGAGATTTCAAAGCAAATAAAAGCAAAAGAAAAAAGGTCCAAGTCAACCTGCATAAGAAAAGGTGTGCCAAATGGTCCTTGCTACCCTTTTAGCCCATGAGGATTGCATGTGGTCTGTGGTGTATATTTCAAGATGTTTCTTCCCCTTACAGTCATCACCTGTTGGTTGCGGTAACAGTAGATTAATGGGACAAAGCCAGGATCAAATCAAGATTGCTACAAGATAACTTGAACAAGTCTATTTCATGGTATCAGTTATCAAACCAAAAACCACTAAGCAAACTTCAGTGGAATAAAACTTGCTTGGGGAAATACTACAGTACACCAGGCAATCACTGTTCTCCCAAACGTTTGATTTGTAGCTTCCTTAGAGTCATGGGGCATTTCATACTGTTATTATAGCAACAACCTGGTGTACAGCCCCAGGCTAAAAGACAACATCAATCATTATACTTACATATTGATTCCTCATTTACACCAAGATGGCTATCTTCTCTGTAAAACTCCTTTACATTCATGCTTCCACAATAGTCCGAGTGAGCTGCAACACATTTAAAAAAACACATGTAATGTAACTCTCAAGTTCAAAGCCTTTCATATATGCATGTTTTAGCTATCATATACGCAGATTTTAGGTAAACTGGCTTGGTTCACTATTAAAGCCAGGTTACCCACAGGAAACATGAAAAATTATCAAGGAAGAAGCCTACTCTGTGCAATCCTATTTTTTCTTCTTTAAGTAAGCAGGGCCTTTTGGTTCAAAGATCTTTTTGGTTCTTTTCAGATAGGATTTTTTAATGAACTTCGCTAAGTAACAACTCATCAAGTCTTGAGTCCCTACTCCCATCATTCTGTCAAATGGGCCAACTGTTACACCTTTGTGTGTATTTTATCAGAGATCTTAAAAGACTGAGAAGAAAGCATGAGCAAGTTAAGGCACTGAGGCACAAAGAATGCGAGAGCAAAGTTTTCTTCACGCACAAAAATCAGTTACCTTCTGTCTATGGCAATTTAACTTCACTTGTAGAGCATGTATTATAGAAAAGAAAGCACCAAGAGAAGAATTGAACATTTTCATGGAAAACAAGATGTGCTTTAGAGCAGTGCACAGTGATGATGGCAACTTTAGTTTTGCAAGACAATGAATCAAGCTTTAAGTGCACAGTGGGCTTAAGGGTAACAAGATAGTCCAAACCTAAAGACATTGAAAAGTTGGGATTTGACAGGATCACACCAAACAGTTTTAAAAAAATCAACTGAAGTTTCTCAATTTAACCATTGCCTTCTATCACCTCCTAGTAAAAATCAACACGTGAATCTTAACTGTAACACAGATCTCACATATGTGAATCCTGATACTTCCAAAACAGAGAGAAAGTATGAAAAGGATAGTACATCTGAGATAAGTAAATACTAGTAATAAAGAAGGAAGAAGGACAGGAGCCAGGCAAAAGACTATTAAAAAGAACACCACAGTGCCAAAAGATGAAGTCCATAAGAAAAAAAAAACCCAACACACACTCTGGCTTTGTGTGGAGACCAAGGAAGGCAACTGAAGAGGTACCTTTAAATTCATAACCCAGCTTCAGCAAAACCATTTGAAATAGTTGCACTAATAGTGATGCAAAAGATGCTGCAGCATGTTTGACCAATCGCAGAATCTTACTCATGTAGAAATAGGTTCCTCCTATTGAAAAAAAACAGTTTGAATACACGTTATTCACCTACATAAAGATGTACTTATATTCTCTCTTGACGGTTAGCTTGTGGAAGAGTGAGGACGAAGCATGGAAAGCCTTTCTTTAGCTAGTAGTACGAACTTAAGCAAGCTTGGTTTGAAAAGTCTGGCTGCATTAGATATGACAGCAAAGCTTTTGTAAGAACTACACATCCTAGGGAAAACACCTTCAAGATAGAATGTACGGCTTCAGCAAGAATACATTTTCTCAGTGAGAATTAAGAACTCTAAGCAGTAATGAATTCCTTGCTTCCAGAACAAAAGATTTCTCAACAATGTGAGCTGTCCATACTGATTTTGTGGGTCACAGCTCCAAAGAGACAAACTACATCCTTATTTTGGATTTGCAACGGTGAGGACTTCCCAACTTCTCTGCTTTTACACTGGAAGAAGTTACTGCAGTGGTCTGTCTTAAGTGCTAGAGACACACACTTATTCAGAGCCACAGGAAGAAAGCCGTAGTCCACCATACTGCTGCTTTCTTAGAATCAGTCACATTCCAAAAACTTGCCATGATTGTGTGCCCCATCCTCCCCAAGTTTAACCCAAACTACTGGATTAAAGTTCAAAGGAATGTACAAAGATGAGTTCCTTGTCAAGCTCTCCTGTGTGAATACAAACTCCGGAGAACAGAAAACAGTTTTCATGCAGTCCCACTTTTAGTTCATTATGCTAAGCCAACAGAATTCCTACCTGTGCTACACATTTACCAAAAAGCATTTGGTAAATGCTTCCCTCAAAGCATTTAAAGTCACACATTATAGTTCAAACAAACTGATTTGTTGCTACTGAAAACATACTTCATTCATGAATAACACACCTACAGAATTCCAAAATTGGTTCTTTCTAATTCAAGGCCACTCAGGAAACAACTTCTTCGTGGTAACTGAGGACTACCAACAATCAAGAAATTCAAGATGCTATGCAAGAGGCAGGCAGACACAGCAGATAACTATCCTTAGAATGGAGATTGCCTTGGAAAGCTAGAACCTTAATTGCAGCAGATTCGTTTGTTTTCGAGCTTTAGGAATGTAGTCACTAGGAAGTCTATTTGGAATCAGTTTTTCCCTTTTGGGGTTAAATTTTTCAAGCAGTTGAGGTTTGGCTTCTAAAAACACTCTAATAAGCTGCCAGGTTAAATAAGGAGAAAAAAACCCCAAAACTACGAAGCAGAAAGTAGGAAAGTTATCTCTCAGATTTCTTAGATAACAGAAGCACTGCAAAGTAACAATTCTGTTCAATCTTGAAAGTTCAAATCATGTAAGAAAAAAAATAACTGGAATGCATAGGGAAAGTTTCTGTCTGAAAATCCTGACCAAAAACCTCATAAGCAGACACATATAGAGCTGATACCAGGTGAGAAGACTCCTACAATCATTGCTGGTTGCAACAGCCCACTGTGTTCCAAATGAGTTTGGAAATATAATTTGTTAAGATACCACGGCATTGTCATTTTGAAATTGTTTCATTCCTACTCAGAATTGAAAAAAAAAAAGTTGATAGTTATATATCAGAAGCTCACAAGTACATCAAGTTTCAACTAATACAGAAAAAGGTATTTCATGTAAGCTGATCTCTAGAATTTAGTTATTGGTAAATTTAGAAGGGTAGTAAAAGTGCTTAAATAACACTACATAGAAAAATGCATCAACTGTATACCATGCTGCTATCCAGATAAGACACAAGAGAAAGTAACTTACTAGATGCATGTTTCTGGCTCTTATCCCTGGAGTAAATTCTGGAAGATGGCACATGAGAAGCCGAGTATGCTGTAAGAACCTCCTTCCGTTCAGAAAGCATGCTGCAGTCACTGCAAGTGTAGCCATTGATCATTGTGTTCTGCGCTTCTGCTGTTGCTATATCGCCATTTCCCTGCATCAGCGTAGTATCACTACCTAGCAAACCAAAAGTAAAACATTCAGCGCATTGACATCAGTATTGCCATGACTAGTTACCATTAAATAGAATGCATGTGGAAGGAAAAGGGAAGTGTAGTTACCTTTAGGGTCGCCTTCATCATCAAGACCTTGACAGGAAAAAATAAAAAAATTAGCAGATTTGGTCCCAAATATAAGGAATTCCCATAATCAACCACAATATCTGACAAGAACTCAAATTAGAAGTCCCACTAATTTTAAGACTGCAAAGAAAAGTCACTTTATGATTAGCATTTAACGTATTTTGCAGTCTACCACAGGAATAGATCCATACACTCAGATATTAATGTAGTAATAGTTAGTGAAAAGCATTCTACCATGGAAGCAGCAGACAAAATCATATGAGTGACAACTACACCTTTTCTTAGCTCCCATGTGACTTTAAAGCAGCTAATTACAAGCTTACGCTGTTTCTGTTGCTTGGTAACTACTTTGGTACTACTGTATTTTAAGATCCTGTTTTAAGAGCCAGGTAATCTAAAGTTTAGAACGCATTCTACTAAGATTGAAATAATTCTTTACATTAGGACTCTGGGATACAAGCATACTAACTAGAGACAAGGAGTCTGAATTGGGAGATATAAGAAGTTGTTGATCTTCTACTCAACACTTTATGTACACAACACTTCATGTAGCCAACTCCAAAATTTTCCTCTTCAATGAAAAAAGTAAGTTCCAGAAAAGCACACTTGTATATACTTGCAAAACCAAACCAGCCAGCCACATACAAAAACCCTCTCAGGAAATCTTGAAGTGCCACTACTTTGAAACTTTCAGATTAAGGTATGTTAAGTTGAAACACATTTCTGTCTATAAACAAACAGGAAATGCTTTTCCTTTCGGTTTTCAAGGACAGGTTACATGTTTACCATTCTTTAAATACAGCACCCTATGCACATTTTGAAGAACGTAATGATAAGAGATAATTACATCTATACAATCTATGGCCTTGCATCACAAAATTACATATGTTTGTCTGGCATATTGTGCATGTCTGTACAACATGTCCTGATGTCGACTACAGCAGTAAATCAAGTTTACATACTGGACTGTGAATTTCCAGTAGGCCTCTTATTCAGCAGACACCTACAGCAAGAGTGTAAGTATATGCACACATTTGGGGGCAGGATGGAAAAATGGGTGAGGAAAATGAGGCAGGAATGTGAACATACGTTTATACACACCAAGCCATAAGCAGTTTTCACAGTTTGATACAAGCAATAGCAATCATTGCCTACCCCAGAAATGATCAACTTCTGTCTGCTCTCGAATCAAAGATTCATCCAATACAGTGGATACCATTGATGCATCACTGGCATGGCTATTGAAACTGCTTTGGCTAAAAATGGAAGAGCTGGATAGATTTTTCCTTGGTGTGTGTCTTATGCTGTCAGATTGTTTATTCATACTTCTGCGTTGCTTCACCGTCCTAGGAAACAAAGCAAAGACAAATAAGATATAGCACTAAAGATATAAATTTCTCTTTGTCTCTCATTTTAAATGAAAAAAAGCCAAAAAAAACCCAACAAAGCAGTCAAGGTATTTTAACACTAACATGATAAGAGAGCTCAAATCACATTTGAAATAAAATCCTCACATTCAAGCACCTATACTTTTGCACAGACTTCATTGCAAACCACACACTCAACATAATTTTCAAATATGGCAGTAAATACTGAGAACAAATAATAGAATAGTAGGTAACCTATGTTTGTACTGTCATATTCAAACAGGAAGTCTCAAGACTCCAACCAATAAATTAATTTGCGATGATAAAAAAAATGCTTACTTAGAAGACTGATCTCTGAAGGACATGTTTCTGGCATAAGAGGTGTCATGAAGGATATCACTTTGTGCATCATCTGATTTAAGTCCTGCAGCAGCTAACCGTAAACTACGCCGTGACATTCTTGGCGAATCAAATACTGGATCTATTTTGTTTTCAGTCTCAAAATCCAAAGCAGATGAAGAATAACTTGAACTGCAGCAAAACAAGAACAGCAAAGTTACCACAGTTTAAGAGAAAACTCCCCTAGTAACAAACACACCCTTCAAGTTAGTCTAAGTTTCCATTACAAGCTGTTTATACAGGGTTATGGAGCAATTCCTACAAGATATGCCATGCAACCCAAATAACGTAGAAGTATGTAGATATTCAAGATTCTCTTAAGCAATTCATATTACAAGCTTAATAACTGAAAGCAAATCAATTGAAAAGATATACAAATACAGTTAGAAAGAAACAACCACCATGGAAACCATGTTTGAAGGTGAGCCAGAGCAAGCATTCGTTTTACAGCCTCAGACACATAGTTCTTTTGCGACCAATTTCAGAGAGGAAGCCATTCATGACTGTTTCTTCACCACACCTAGCAGCAAATTAAAAATTATGATGCATTCTACGTTGCAAGGTAAAGAGTCATTTATAGTCAAAGTTGGGGTTTTGTTTGCTTGTTTGTTTGCCAATTCCTTGTTTTGAGAACCAAAGATCCATATGCCACATTACTCTGAACTTCCATCTCCCAACAAGTAGGAACCTCCCTCCCTTAGGATACTTAAAGACTTCCCTACTTCAGCTACTTTAGTTTAACTACCATTACTCAAAAAAAAAGTGGTTTAAAAATATTTCTTGTACATTATTTTAATAAATTTATTATTTTTAAATATTTAATACAAATAATTAGAAATATTTAACTCTGAACAAATTTTAAAATGTTTATAGAGTCTTTCATCTGTTTTTCTCAGTGTTATCCTACAGACGCAAGTTTACATGTAGACAAGCTTCACATCATTACCCCAGGAACTCTACTCCGCACTTTTACACTTGATTCTCTCAGAGCCTCCATGAAAACTTACATGAAGACAAAGCAGCAACACATGGCAAACAGACAGATTAAACAGAATAATTTCAGGAGGAAATACATTTACTAAAATGGAAGTTTAGATTAAAGCAGAATACTCCTACTTGCAATCAAAGGAAACATTCAGTTACGTAGTTGAGCAGAGCTTGTTGTTACAGGGTATGGCACCAGGAGGCCAGGTTCTAGAACCGTTCAGCACTGGGACCCAAAGTATCTATGTGCTAAGTGCGCTAGGCCAGCTTTCTTACGGAGTCTGTACCCTCTTGGGCCAAAGGGATATAGAGAGCCATAAAAGCAGTTACTTCAATATTCCTGGATTTTTTTTTTTTTTTTTGGAAGAGCTGAGCAAGGTATTGTTAATGAAAACAGCTCCTTCTCCTTAAAATCCCAAACAAAACCAAGCAAATTAGGTCTGAATGAATTAGATTCTACTGTGCAATCTGTATTTGAAATGGAAGCTTTCTCTTTAAAAAAAAACAAACATATAAATAGCTACTGTAAAGTGTATTTGTGCAAAAACAATTCAATGGAAATAATTTTTCTTACACAATCATTAAAGACCCCAGAACATTACAAAGCAATAATGAAATGCATTGCAGAATCATAGAATCATTTAGGTTGGAAAAGACCTTTAAGGTCATTGAGTCCAACCATTAACCTAACACTGGCAAGGCCATCACTAAACCATGTCCCTAAGCACCACATCTACATGTCTTTTAAATACCCCCAGCAATGGTGACTCAACCGCCGCCCTGGGCAGCCTGTTCCAATGTTTGACCACTCTCAGTGAAGAAATTTTTCCTAACATCCAATCTAAACTTCCCCTGGCGCAACTTGAAGCAGTTTCCTCTTTCCTATCACGTGTTACTTGGGAGAAGAGACCGACACCCACCTCGCTACAACCTCCTTCCAGGTAGTTGTAGAGAGCGGCAAGGTCCCCTGAGCCTCCTTGTATTACTCTGGCATACAAGTGAGTTGACATCAGAAGGCCTAGTAGCTACGCTTCAGCAGTGATTTAACTCTGACAAGGTGGGTGCTTTAGAAATGAGGTTCTTGACTGCTCCACAATGCAAAGTAAAGCACCTGAGGTGGGACTGTGTCAGAGCACAAGAACATCATTTCCTTCAGCTAAAAAAAAACTAGCCCAGACAATGAATATAGGTGCTCCAGCAGAAAATGGGTGATCCCTACAGGGCCAAACCAGAGCTTGTCCAAAATAACTTCCTCAATCGCCCAGAGGTGCATGAATTTTATGGCAGGTTTTCAGCACCACCTGCTTGACCTTATTGGTCTGCCCTGCTAATTCTGCCACATGCAGTGCAACCTTGTGCAAGGCAGCGGTCTAAGCACAGCTTAAGACAAACCCAGAATACAATACATTACTATATACACTACGCTTATTAATCCTTGTTTACATTCTGGTGGGAAGGGGAGAGGAAATAAGACAAGAGCCTCCTCACATGCAAACATATTTAGTGTACGTTTTATTAGGTACAAAAGGATATAATTTCTAGTTTTCAAAAATGTTGTTTAGACAGCTTGCTTTCAGACAGATGTGAAGTGAGAATACGGGTAAATACGGCTCTTTCTGTTGTTCATTCTTAAAGGGTCAGAGCCGCAGTGGTTTACTACTGAGTCCCTCCCTAAACAGTTGCTTCAGAACTCAGTTTTGCTATTTACACTTGCCACTATGCATTTGCTTTTCCTCATCTTCACCCCATGTTTCTTACAGATACTCAATTCACAAGAACACAAAGTACACAGGACAAGCTGACAGCTGTGACCAGCCACAATTTGTTTCTGTTTATGAACACTTGCTGTTACTAAGTATCTCAATGAGCATTTATATCAGTTTGGGTTGAATACAGTTTGGAATTTTAAAAAAGGTATCTTTTCCTCTTTAAATGAAAAGAGAGCTTCTCTCTTGCTTATGCAGGGTAGTAATTCTCTTCACACTAAAAGCAAAGAGAATTATCTAGATACTGTCCTTCCGACAGAGGACAGAAGTCTCCTAACTTGCCATCTCACTTTCCACACTTTGGAAAGCAGCCTTTTTTCTTCTACAGAAAAGATGACAGTAAACAAAAAACCCCTTGCCTTTTCTTTCACAGGACAGAAATGAACCTGTATATTGATGGTACTCCCATCCAATATGTATGGCTAGCAAAAAAACATATTAAAGGTGGGTTGCAATTAGCCTACACACGTACATAACCTACACAAACAGTGCAGACACTGGTTCCTTGCCCAACAAATAGTTCCCATGGCTGCTGGCAGTTCTGCCGACTGTGTCTAGCCTGATACTTCCAGCTTCTTAGCTATCACCTTGGTATCTCCTTCCCAGGAGCTTCTACAGAATAAGAATTCTAGACTTCAGTGGGTTAATTTTCAAGTTTATTTGTAAGTGGAATGAGAATAAGATCTGCCAATTTTAAAACACCTATAGCTTTGTCTGGAAGACCTTAAGGGTCATTTATTTTATACATATTCCTTTAATGAAATGGGCAGTGATATTCTTGAGTATTCAAGATAATAATAGATAAAAACAATACACCTAGAGAACTACAGCTAAACAGATGTCTTCTAACATGGACACAGGCATATAATCAGTATATGAATATTTGTATGCTTTCTGACCAGGACATTGCTTATATTAACTGACCAAGGACACTACTTTGAGTTGTTTCACTATTGCTTCAATCAGTCCCAGAACACAAGTAAAAAACCAACACAGGATTTTATTCAACTATTTTGCAGAAAGTTACATTCTGATTTAATGCTTTCACACAGAAAAATATAAACCAAGTTCTTACCAACTTAATCCATATTTGTGAAGAAAAAGCAGTGTTAAAAGTACCCAAATTGACAGAAACACCGTAACTCAAAAGATGATGGTGACTAAAGGACAGATCAGCCTGAAGAGGGGGGTGTAAATTACATGCTCACAAGTGGGTGAGATTCACAAGTTTGACTTGCATTTTGAGGAAGATAAAAGTTATTTAGCTGTATCAGTTTAATGCTTTTCTGATTTGGGCTGGAGGAGTACAAGCACAAAGCTGAAGCACTACAAACGGTTATAAACACACAGTGATCCCAGTGAGTATTAATATACATTCTATTAATAGGTCATAAGCAAATCTATTAATATAGCTTTGCGGTATCTCACTTCACTGTGCTTCCTGCAGTACTATGTGCACAAGCCAATTTCTTTAATTCAGATTTTGTAAAAGATTGAGTTGTCGAAGGCAGAACAAGCCAGATCAGAATATAAGCAAAACAAATAGAAGTGGGAGGGAGAGAAGTGTACTTCAGCATGAAAGTATTTTTTTATATATAGAGATATAAATATATATAT
>NW_010526947.1:23506-30906 GCF_000687285.1 Phaethon lepturus
ACTCATCCTTTCCTCAGATTCTTCAAATATTGCTTGACCTAAGGTAGGAAGAGCTACATCAGTAATACATGGCATTCTGCACAGATTCAGCAAGCAGACACACAGCAAGTCTGCTCAAAAGACTGTACTACATTCTTGACACCCTGAATGCAGGCAGTGTACCAAGTAGCTTTCCCCTATTATTTGAATATTTGGGGCTTCACAGAATTTTTCAAGGGGAAACTTTAAAGAAAGTACTTGCTAATCCTTCCTTTCTACACAAGGAAGGATCACAATGAATTAGATTTCAACCTTGTTCAGCTATACTTGCCTTCATTAAGTCAGTTATTAAACTTCAGCTTATCCAGCTCTATCCATTCCTGAACACCTAAATGTAACAGAGTTTAACACAGCAAAATGGGAGGCTTCAAGACATGTAACCCTCCCCTACTACAAAGGCCTCTTCACAAGTTCTCAGTTTTGCAAAACAACAATCTTCATTTATGTAGGAAGTCAAACACTCCAGTTGTCTTCTAAACAAAACCCACCAAAGTCATAATGAACTATTTCAAATAGGATTTATCATTCTGTATTTTTCTTTCCTGGCAGGTTAATCTTTGCTCCTGTGTTATTCTTTGTTTGCTTCAGTTAGAAACAACACTCATACCTGACAGATTAGTTTACGCAAGCCATTGACATTTACTTTGCTAGTACTCTTGAAAATACACATAATAATAAAAAAAAGAAAATAGTATTAACTTAAGAAATTAAGATTTAAGACCTACGTATTCCCTCGTTTGTGAGAAAGATTAGTTGCTGTGGAAAAGATTGTACAGTAGAATATACTAGTATCATTTCAGACAAATATAACTAAGGAAATCAAATTAGGCGACAATTTCACAGCTTGTTTTAAGAAAGTTATGCTCACAGAGACATTAAAAAATCACTGTCTAAACAACCTGAAGAATAAGTCTGCTTTCATTGCTCACAATAGGGAAAGTTATCCTCTGTAAAAGGGTTAAAATATTTCAGCCAGTCTAAGGTACTTTTGCAATGCAGAGCTATCCAAAACCACTTATTAACGTAATAGTGAATCTGCTTGCTGATATAAGGCTCATAAATCATCTTTCATTGTCCAGCATGCCTTTTCTTGGAATTGGTAAACCCACTTGTATTTAACCAACTTTCTACCATTGTTTTTCTAAAATTTCAGGAATAATTGCAATTTCATTGATGCAACGTAAAACACATCCTGTTTTGCAACACTATTGATATCACACTATCACACTAAAAAACCCATGATCCCCCAAAACTGATGATGCTACAATTTTAGAGTATACAAAAGCAAGAATATTAAGTTTGTGATCTCTTAATTCTACATTTTGCCAACTTCTGTTTTATTGGCAAGTAGCCAAGTACTCTCCAACCTAAATACCATATTTTAATATACATTAAACACATAATAATGACTTACAGGGACAGAATAGAAAAACCATCTCATACTGCATCCTAACAAACAAACTTTTTTTTTTTTAACTTAAAATTAGCTAAATCAACAACTCAGGCTCACTGATGTAGACTTGCTTCAAAATACATCTACTAACTCAGTAACAGGAAAAGCTAGATAGATTAAGTCAGCAGCCACAATCTGCTCTATTAATATTAAAAAAAAAACCTCAATGGACATCACAAGATTTATTTTGCATACATAATACAAGAACTAGCAAGCACACTACACAGTTATTTTCTAGAAAACTGAAGTCATTCAAGAAAAACAGTCTAACAATGGTCAGTTTAATAAAAAGATGCAAGAAAAACCAAGTTCATTAGAATACAGATTTTACATTCACACAGCAAGCAGTTTTGCTAAAAAAAAAAAAAAAAAGCAATCAATATGTGACTTCCAGGCAAGTTCCACAGAAGCGGCAATGAGTGCATATCTATCAGTGTTTTAAAGTGAAAATGGTGCCAACTCGCAAAAGAAAACACACAGAGAAGTTACAAGACATACACGAAAACATCTAAGAATTTTGATGACATATTTGTAGAAATAAAAGAGCAATTGTAACTAGGCGGAGACTAGTTATTCATAGCAACTAATAAACACTGCGTCATTACCTTAGTCATTGTCCTGTTAGTTCGACATGTATTCTTTCCTCCATTTAGGACACAGCAGTTGTTTTTAAAACAGACTAGAAAGGCACGCTTCTTCAAAGGAGTCAGCTACTTACCATGAAAGCTAAACTCTCCAGAATTAACAACATTCAGAGAACATACAGTTTCTCTACAAGAAGAAAAGAGTTCTCACCTGAGTGCATATGTATAGCCAGTGTTCTCTGGCAGAAATTGGGGAGGAGTGTACGTGTGTAGACGTGAAAAGTCCATGTTGACTGTTTCAAATCATACTGTAAAAGGTGAAAATAAAGTAATGCAATGACTTAAAGTTACATAAAGTCAATGTAAAGCCCTTGCATTGTTCAGCCTGTGTTATGAAGTATTGAAATAAAAAAAGCTAGTTACCAGAAATACGGAGGTCTCAGTATTTTAGCAGTATTGCTGCTAGTGCTAGATATCCCTGTATGAAGCTCTCTGTATTTCAGACGACTTTCGTTATGATACTCTATTTTCAGCAAATTCTGAGTGTTCTGGAACACGACTGTAATGAGCCAAGCTCTTATCACAACTATACTACACTTCCACAGGAACCAAGTTATGCTAGTATCCCCAAAAGCTAAGCATAAAAATTTTTAAAAACACGTAGCCATGCTTTCAGTGAGTTTTGCTTTGAAAGCCCATTGAGCAAAGCACTCTGGTCTGTGCAGCAACAAAGCATAACACAGATGAAACCCAAGAAAGTTTTTACATATAGTCAAATCCTTTTACTCTACAACCTTTGAACACCATCCACTAAGCAGCAAGGGAGTTTCCTTTGTTTCACATCAAATTGTAATATTTGGTACTGGTTAATTTATTCTTGTCATAAAACCACTGAATACACACCCTAGAAGAAGGGGCAACTGCAAAATGACTCACATGGCTAGAATTAGGCGCATTTTGCAGAGTGCCATCCACTTCCAAAAAAAACCCCGAAACCCAAAACCAGAACCAAAAACCAAAACCCAACCCACACCTGCAAAACTTTCCATGGGGTCTTTGAAAGGTATTATAGATTTAAGAATAAAATAAAAATTGATGTTGTCATATCAAGAAACTTGCAGAGCTGCACAGGTGACTACTTGTGGTATTATGTATGATTTAAGTTCAAAATACGTGCAAAAAACCTTGAGCCCTTCTCCATTTTATCAGCCACAAGAAAAGCTTTGCTTTTCTAGTAAAGATTCTTTGATAGTAGGTAATTTGCAATTAACAAAAAGGGATTTGGCTATCCTGGATTTGCATGGTTAGCAAAGCAGAATCCTGGCTATTTTCAGATTATCTATGGCTCCTGTTTCAGCAGCAGTAAAAGATATTCCACACAACTGTGTTGACATGTCTAAACTAAGGTAAAACATCCCTAGCTACACTTTAGTTCTTATAATCAAAACATCAACAACTATCTCATTTTGGAGATGCATTTTGACATGCTGAAATAAGAGTTTTCATTTGTATAGTTACATATACATAAGAAACAGACAAAAAGCACAGAGTCACAGGTAACAGCAGTTCAGAAAGAAATCTCTACACATAAGACTAAAATGCTCTTAGTCAGTCCACCTGTAGCCTCCAAATCCTGATGTACTTCCATTACTAATGAAGACAAAACTTAAAGCCCTAAACATTGTAGCTTTCTGAAAGCAAGCACCTCCCATGCATTTATGGGGTTAATGAAAAACAAGGTCTCTCACTTGTGCTATTTGTAATATTAAAAAACTGATGTGTAGAGAAAGCATTTCCATTAAGTGATCTTTCTCTAAACTTACTCCACTTGTTCTAGAGCCATAATGCTTTCACTGGCTTGTATATAAAATTTATTTTTTGTTTAGAGGAAGCTTAAATCAGTAGTGCGGAAGTATTAGCAAAGCAGTCTAATTCTCTTGCTACAATAAGCAGCAAATACTGCTAGAAAACACAGCAACTGCTGCCATACTTTAACAACAAATAAGAGCTCATTTTAGTCCATAGGAAACGGGGACCAGAGAGTAATGATTCCTCATTAATTAAAGTGGAAACACAGTGAATTTCAATATCAGTGGTGTCGATAACATCAGATAGCACTTGTTTCAAACAAAAACAAAATGGATTTGTCAGACATATGACTACTGAAATTCAAAATCATGATTGAGGTTGATCTGTTGGAATTGGTCCATCCCAACAGAAAAGAGTTTTGAAACCACAAGCCAGGGACACCTCTATTTAGTTTCCACTGGTGTTCATCTTGAGTACTTAACACTCACCATTTCATCAATAAACCTACTTTTTAACTGGGAGCTCAACAGCTGATACAATGCTTTGGACACCCAGCAATATTTTCCCACATGGAAAGCCAGGCTACGTGAGTGAGGTTTTAGCAGCTACCCAACTTCTCCCTCTGTCTCTGCAACCCACACAGGCAGTGCAAAGGCAGACTTGGAAAAAATAACATACTGGTTCAGCTTCTTTCCTGTTCTTTTCTTCTTTCCCACTGGTTTTCTATCTACTTGATTTCTAAAGAAATAAAATCCTAGAATTTACATCATATTCCTTATTTGCTAAGGTTGGAAATATATCATTAAGTTAGTATTAGATAAAATATGTACTTGACAATGGCATTGCCAACTGAAAAGCCTTGGAGGTATTTATGCATAGGTCTATTAATAGCTGGCTTTCATAGCACCAGGATCTCCAGTAACGATAACAGGTTTGCCATTTAAACACCACATAGTTAGAAATCACTCTTAGAAGATTTAAGGCCTTGGTTTGATTCACTGTTTGTCTGATGCTCTAAAAAATTCAGACTCAACGGGAAAAACCTTTACTCAATTTTTCAAAGCAACAAAGCAGCCTTAGCTAACTTAAGCAGAACTTGAAACTAATCTTCAGAGATAAGCACCAGTTTTGAAAAACAAATATCTATAATTTACTATGAAAATGTATTTTCTTTTAAACCTTGCTACTAGTTCAATAGCTTTATTTTAGTTATCAATTTTTTCAACACAAAACCCACAGAACAGATGATCAACCCAATTTATTTAGAAATATTCTACATACTTATCACAGCAGAACTTTAAACTATGGAACAGACCATGGGTGGGTGGAAGACAATAACTCCCTCTAATTTGTTCACTCACATTTAACAGCACTCCACCTTTCATGTATTATTTCTTGTCGTTTATGAAACTTCCATATACAACTGGAACAGAAAAAGAAACATGCTAATACAGTATCTTGGAAATTTAAAACCACAAAACTTGGCAGAGAACCTCAGAGGTAGACATAGTTCCAGTTTAAACACTTCTGAGTGTCCCAGCAGATTTCTGATTTAGATACCGTTTATCTGTCTGGACTCAGATTCATGTAGGCTTTTGGTACCAGCTTTGCTGCAAGCATTACTGGGCCCAAACTTTAAGCAGCCCTTTTTACTTCCTCAGAAGTCCATAAACATCTGTTTCTAAGTACTAAGGGATGTATAGTGAATGAACTCAGCACGTAGTTGTATAAAAATCCCCAAGTAATAAGAGTACATTTATAAGAAAGCCTAAAGGCAATTGAAGAGAAGCAGACATTTCAGCTAGAATGCAAGTGAACACTAAAATGCACCTAACCTCACAAACTAACTTCCACATTCCTGCACAGGAGATAGCCGGATTATTTGCTTTTTTGGGGAAGCAGACAAGAATCATCTCAAGTATGGTCTCTCCCTTGCAATTCAACTGAACCAGTGTTACAATAAATCAGCAGAGTAGGAGGGCAGGACAAGACACAGATTCTGACTTGGCCAGAACACAAGGAAGCACAGGGATTCCTGTCATCACTGCAGCAGAATTTACCTTCACACAAAGCCCCTTGGCTGTCTCCAGAGGATGTGGGCTATGAAGCATCTCAGTGACAGGAGACTGCACCACTACCTTGTAAGCCTGTTTATCTGAAAATCACTTTCAGAATCAGCTAGCCCCAATGAAATCCTAGTACGGCTGCAGCAAGCTTCCTGGCTTCCACAGAAGGCGATGAGATACTCCGATCGTGGCCTTTAAGCACAGAAGTATCACAAGACGGGAAGCAGCACCAAATACATGCTGTATATACACAACAAGCAGGTGGCAAGGACAAGGATGAGCACCCACTTATGTCTTTCTGGGTACATAAATAGACTTCCACCAACATGCTATCTAGGCATTTCCTCACATACATCCTTTGTGACAAAGGAAGTGGTAAATTGCCATTTCACAAACAGGACCCTGGCAGAATAGAAATAATTCACCAGGAGGTCCATTATAGAATGAGAAAATTTGCAAGAAACCATGACTTATTTTTTTACATTACGAGGGGTAAAAAAAAAAATTATACATTTAAAGTCGTAGATGTTGGTAGTAGAACTTCAAGTAGAACCTATTCTATCCTTATCTTTTAGAGCAAGTGAGCTTAAGTCATGATTTAACATACTAATACTACAAAAGCTAAATAGACTTTTGGGCAAATTATTAACAACAATGAAACTAGAGCATGCAACCCTATCAGTTCCTGAGAGCAAGTTATTTTTACTTATAATTTCAGTTTTTGTTTTCAACTACTATTCAGAATAACCAATAAAATTATTCTTTTTGATAAAAAAGGTAAATTCCTAAGTAAATATACTCCATGAAGAATGTTTCCATACACCCAATTAACTATGACTTTAAACAGGCTGAAGAGCAAAGAGCTTCAAGCAAAATCAGCATTTTATTAACACACACATTCTTAAAACATTAGTACTCCTTTAAAACAAAGACACAAAAGCAAACAAAAAATCCCAAGTAATAAATTCACATTTTAAACTAGATGTTACCATTGAGTATTATGGCAAAGATTCCCCAAACACAGGTGTCAAACTGTAACGCTAACAAAAAAAAACACAAACAGAGGTTCTTCACAAAGCAATAATATTGCATATTCACAGTAAGTACCCCTTTCAACGGTATGTAAAAGAAAGGAGGATAGAAACAAGCTATACCTTCAGCTATGGTGGAACAATAAACACGCCTGTTCGTTGTTTACACGCACAGCACCCGAAACACTGGACGGCAACACACCGAGTTGCTTCCTAAGCTGGGAGCCTCCCGCTCACCCCTCAGTTCAGCACATACAAAGAGTTCAGCGCGCAAGCCTCACCAGGCCTCTGCATTTAAAGAGACTCAGCGCTGCGCTCGAGGCCTCCCCCATCAGACTCCACAAGCTGCCACGGCCCCGGGGAGTTTCCAAGAGCTCCAGCAGCTCGCCTGGGTAAGCCTGCGGGCTGGCGGGGCCGG
>NW_010526948.1:0-4786 GCF_000687285.1 Phaethon lepturus
CCGCCCCCGGCGCACCCCAGGGCAGACGAATTCGGTTCCCCGGATGCGGCCGTGTTCAGCTACAAGCCCAAGAGCTAAACGGGCAGCCTCCGGGGACGCGGCTGGGTTCCCACCCAGGAGAGGGGACCAAGTTCCCAAGCCCTTACAAGTCCCATCAGCCGCAGCTCCCTTGGCACGTGGCTGGGACCGGCAGGCAAAAAAAAATCACGCGTGTCCCACGCTCGTGTGACACCCTGACAACTCCAGCTCAGGCCTGGCAAGTATAAAACCAGGTGAGTAGATCTAAGCGCACCACAGCAGCGACCAAGTGCGGCCCGCATCCGGTAACCCCAGTGAGGGCACGGGGTGCTCTGCCCCACCGGCCCTGACCCCCACGTCCTCCCTCCACTCCTCCCCCGGTGACCGGGTGACTTGGCTTCACACCACACCCAAGGTCAGGCACTTCCACTTCTTCTGATCACAAAGATTGCTGCCAGTTATTGGGTTATAAGTTGGCAATAAGAATTAAGTTTTGCACGCTCATGCACATTTCTGTGCTTTAATTCCTCATGTTGTCCTCTCCCATCTCCACATACGTGGCTGTAACCAAAGTCCGGGACCTTGCAAACTTCCTACCACAAAACAGTCCAAGATGCAGCACTGCTGCCCCGTGACAGCCCACGGGACCAAACAGCACGAGTCAGGCAGAGTAAAAGCATCAGGGTCTCTCGTTGGAAAAACCCTTCTCTGACTTCCACGCAGAGGATCAGGCATGAGGAAGGGCAAGAGAGTCCGGAGCATGAGGCAGCCATGGAGCGGTAAAAGCTTCAGGGTCTCTCATTGGAAAAACCCTTCTCTGACTTCCATGCAGAGGATCAGGCATGAGGAAGGGCGAGAGAGTCCGGAGCATGAGGCAGCCATGGAGCAGCAGTGAGGAAGGGGAAGCCATGGCAGCAAAGTTTGGAGTCTGTCCTCAGCAGAGCTGCTCCACGGTAACTGCTTCAAGCCTCCTCAGTGTGATGAGATCTGACCACAGCAGTGCCTGTCTCAGGAGAAATGGGTATCAAGGCATACATTGACCTCCACAGGTTGTATCAGGAGCCACAATACTTGTTTTATGTCAACAGATTTATCTTAGGCACGCCGGTGGATTTCTTTATATTGTCTACAACTTCCTAGACTCAAGTTTCCAAAGTCCTCTGAAGAAGTAACCCCTCCATTGCCTGAACCACTGCGTGCAACAGGACCAGGAGACATCGCACCTTCCTCCAGCCAGGGATGAGGACACATGGATAAACAGCACCTCACCCAACGGGTTTCAGTCAAAACCAGGGCTTTAAAACACTCTCCTAACACCAATAGTATTTTCTTTAGACTAGACTCTTAAACATGCATCCCCCCTGCTCCACACAATGTCAAGCCACGTCTAATTACGAAAGCAAAAGCTGAGCTATATGGAGGGTCACATGTGCATGGTTTCCAGAAGATGACAGTACTTCAGAGGAGCAGACAGAGACAACAGAGTCAGTGGTGACCCAACCATTGGAAGGGATGACCTCCACTTGTTCAATAAAACCACACCTGCTAGCTGTCTCTTCCTGGTCACCTTCCTTTCAGTGCTTCCTCTCTTGCATAGACCCAAGCTCCATGTCCATCCAACACCAGCAGCATGTCAACACAGCAAACCTCAAGGAGCACTGTGACAGAGCTGCGCCCTTCACTCAACTCACCAGACCCGATACCAGCAGTTCATGTTGCTGCCATATATTAATAGCAACTTCCTCTTCATTGCTCTTCAGGTTTTGAAAATACACATTTCTCAAATCCAAAATCATGCAGCAAAGGGGGGTGTAAGGGTTGTAAATGTTCAGCTGGTTGTGTGCTCTCCTGTAAAGCCACAGCCCAGAACTACAGAAATTTGGCAACTCTTTTTAGTGCCAAGGGGAACACCAGGGAGGAGAAGAGTTCAAAAAGCCTCAGGAGTTGAGTTAGCCCCATAAAAAAAAAAAAAAAAAAAAAATCCCCCAGATTTGCAAAAACTAGCAAATTCCCCCATAACCAACTGATCTACCAAGGAAAGTCTCTCTGAAATGTCACTTAAAATAATTCACTAGAGATGTCTCATGGCTCTTGCATTCCTGGCTAAAGACATCTGACTGAGAAAGCAAGCCAGCCCGGGTCTTTCCCAGACTTTAGTTGAAAGCCAAAAGGAATTTCTAAGCACCATCTGAACAAGCCAGAGGATTATGGACCCACGCGAGCCCCCAGGCTGGTGCATCCCTGTGAACCCCTGTGCCACTGCTCTGCCCATAGACAGGAAGGAGGAGGATTCCCTGACTCCATCTTCCGGAGAGCTCTGCCAATGCCGCTTCCCCTTCTCACCCTCTCCCTGCACTTGTGACACCATTTTCAAAGAAACCTAGCTAGGAGACCTCTACACCCACATATCTTCTGTAGGAGCTGGTGACAAATCTGGTGGCAGATGGTTGCTGGCCCGGGCAAGCACCCACTTCTGCAGGGATGCTTTTCCAAAGCCCTTTGTGGCCGCTTTGTCAGCGGCCATGGGGCTCCCCAAGCACATCACAGTCCCTCTCGCTTCGTTTCTGCTCTCCAGCACAAACAATGTGAAAAATTCTCAGCTCAGGAACATGGCAGATAACGCCAGCAACCTCCAACCTCGGCATAATCACAGATTCCAACCCTTCAAATGACTGCGCCATTGCTTCGAGATGAGACATCATCTTATCAAGCGTACGACTAAATTCACATAAGCTTCTTCATATGAGACAAGTGAGTTTTGGGGCAGCACCATTAGTTTAGTGAACCAGTGTCCCCAGGCTGTATGGCTGGTGGGCTGGGGTCTCCATAGCTACGTGAAGTCCACCTTCAACAGCTAGAGCACACTCTCTGCATTGGACATGTGGGGAGTTCAGTAATTTTATTTAAGCCCTCTTATCTGGGCAGGGCACAAAAAAGTACACCAAAATGGCAATATATCATAATCAGGGCTTTTTTTGGGCACTGCCCCAAAAAGATGATTTTTTTTTTCTAAGCCTCCAGAGTTTCAAGTAAACAGCAGTGAAGCCTAATGAAAACTCTTCAGCATGCCTAATTTTCACACAAATGACTTTATTCCATTATGTCAAGCCAAAAGGAATAAAGACTAACAAGGAGCAAGGGGAATATTAAACCAAATACACTGCTGTAAGTGCAAAGTCTCTTAGCCTGCAGCATCGTTGCTCCAGAACAACCGATGCCAGCACTAGAAGGCTTTCACTGCCCAATGTGACAGAGATTTCTAGTCACTTATAAACAGATTACAAGGACTTTCAAACTAAAAACTCGATGCAACTTCATTTTAAAAATTAAATAAATAAACAAAGCTAAGCTAAACTCAGGAGAAGGACATTGGGGTAGTATTTTCCCCATCTCATTCATCTGAAAGGGAAGGCACAGCCAGAGATTAGGGAAGAATCCAAAGCAAAACTAAACCCCTTGGGCAACACTGCTAAATTCAGAAATTAACTTTCCCACCCAGCCCCTTTTGCCATCGCAAGCCCCAGGAAAACCCAGCGCACAGTACAATGAACTCTGCAGCTTGAACCCAACATCACTGAGTGTAAGAACAGCCCATGGAGGGGGGGAAAAAAAAAAAGGTTGGACCCAGAAAAATAATACACAGGAAGAATCAACATAAGACACAGGACAATTTATACAAACGAAAAGGAGAGGAGACTGGCGGTGGGATAGCAGTGGAATTTTTTTTTTCATTTTAAATAAATAATTAATATTTCCTGTATCCCAAAATAAATCTAGGGTTCCAGTTTGAGAATCCCTAGATGCCATCAACCCAAGTAAAACCACATGAAGAACAGTGGTAACAGGCTCAAAGTAGCCACGAGACAAGACCAGGAACTCAGGAGTCCCAAAACAAACTTGGACACCCTGGCTCTACTTACCCTAAGCCACAGTTCTCACTGTATATAGCACAGTATATTGCTGACCAAGACCAGTATCTGTGAGGACATGGCCAAAGCACAGCAATACGCCGTTAACGCGTCCTCCAGCGCACACGCCATGGCCTGACCCTTAATTAGCTGCCTGGCTGCATCCCTGCTACACCAGCTGGGTGGGATGGAGATTCAACAGATTTTTCTGATCTCTCTACGTCCTCCAGCGCACACGCCATGGCTTGACCCTTAATTAGCTGCCTGGCTGCATCCCCGCTACACCAGCTGGGTGGAATGGAGATTCAACAGATTTTTCTGATCTCTCTCCCCTGTTTGAGGTGATAAACAGTAATTAGAGGGGAGAGGAGTACAGGTAGGCAAAACCTTTTTTACCCTGCATGAGAAAGGTAACTCATGCCCTATGATACGGGATATGATCATGGGGATTTTAGTGCAATCAACACAAGCAAAAAGCTTCTTCTGCTTGCTGCTCAGCTGCTGCTGATTCCTAAAGGCCAGGAGTACTTTGTGTTCCGCACTTAAGTTCTGTTGCTATTTACTTTGGGGAAAGATTAGGAGGTTAATAAACAGACCCTGGTCATGCATGTTTAAAAATAACAATAAAAGACATTAAAACTCATGCCAAACAGCCTCCCACCAACACTCCTCTCAAAGTAGGAAAATTTTTCAGTGAAGGCACTGAATTTGCCAAGGTCTTTTTATTCAGCTGGCAGTTCTCAGCAGCCCCCTCTGCTTGCTGTCTGCAGCCCAGGGCTGTGCTGCAACCCGGGCATCAGGGCCAGGCAGAAAACACTGTCACATTAAACCTCCTTGGTTTCAAAAAGTCCTTTTCCCTA
>NW_010526948.1:4817-5479 GCF_000687285.1 Phaethon lepturus
GCTAAACACAATTTCTGCGCAATTTCTTTTTCCTTCTTACTCCTGCAATCCTGCTTATGCCCAGGGAGAAGGGCTGGCAAATTCCCAGGAGAAAAAAAAAAAACCACCATTTAAGTGAGAGGACAATGGGGGTGTGGGAACAAGTTTCCACTTTTAGCTTGCAAACGAAAAGCCCGTTTCACGCCATTAGAGCGGCGAAGCTCTGGAACAGCTTTCCAGTAGGAGGTAGTGGGGGCAAGAGAGAACCGGCTGCGAGGCAGAGCCCCATCGCTCCGCCGAGGGGCTGGGGAGACGCCGCTGCGGATGACAGCACGAGGCAGGACCCGGTGACGCAGCTCTCGTCCCTATCTGTGTTTCTAGGAGCGGCAGTTGGAGAGGGGAAGGAGAGGGTTGAGATCAAATCCTTTCAGTGCCCTCCTTAATCCGGAGCAAATCAAGCAATCGCCAGCACTTGTGTGCTTCCCTCCTATCACCACCCGCGCTTCATGAAATCAAGGGAACAGAAAAGCTTCACCTGCTTCAGAGATGAGAAGATGCTGGGCCTGCAGGAAAGGTGTTTACAACCACCTCAGCCACCCACCCTCAGGCTTTTAATACCAAATCTGCTCGGCTTTGCAGCACAAAGCTCCGACACCAGACACCCCTCCACTGCACGCCTTCCG
>NW_010526948.1:5492-8979 GCF_000687285.1 Phaethon lepturus
CGCAGCCCCTCTGAGCCTCAGGCAGCGGGGCCGATGTCACCCGGGCTCCGTGCCCCAGTAATCCCTCCTGAATAAGAACGATGAAAACGACAAAAACAAGCCACCTGAGCTGCTGCTGGAGAGTTTAAACTGCAGGATCACTTTGGTGGGATTTCCACTTCTGTCTTCAGAGTGCCGCTGTCCTCCTACAATGTAAAATGATTCTCGCTCCATGGAAACACAAGGCTAAGTCATAGAAAAATGGAGTAAAGAGAGAAATACTCAAGTTCTTGTTATGCCCTGAGATAACCATCAGTCTCATGATGTGAGGAAAAATTGCCTGAGACAAAGAATCATTTAGAAAAAAAAAAAAAAGGCTGAACTGCCACATTAGTCTTGAAGAAAAAAAGATTATTCTAATACATTGAGAGCCATTACACACCAGCAGTTCAGCGAGATTGCTCAGTTTGCACTTAAGACCGCATTTACCGTGCTGTCCAAAACAAACACACTGCAAATCAACATCTAGGACCCTGACTCCAACACAGAAGCGTGTAATGACCCGATGTCCCAGATAACGACTTTATTACCGTGGCTCCTACCCCACAATGCAGTCTCAAAGATGTAGTGAATGCAATCTCCTCATCACAGACAGATGATGGTTTTGCAACAGAAACATTTTTTGTTGTTGTTCAAAACAACCTTTCATTGATAATTAAGGTTTTTTAAAGATACAATTAATAAAAACCTAACTAGAAGCTTTAAAAAAAACCAACAAAACCTACAAGTGGAAAATGTAACCTCGCAGGTTCATTTTCCTCTCTGATTTTTCAGTTTCTACTTTAGCATCCTTTCTGCATCCCCAGCTGTGGTGGCCAGGGCCACTGTAAGGCTGTTCTCCCTACCCGAGACACGCCCTCAAAATCTGGGAGGATTTTTTGGAAGCTCTGCTTTTGCACATGAGATTTTTCTGCCAGACATACACACTGGTCCTGGGAAGACACAGATCTGACCTTCCTGAGCATCACATTCAATGCCACATTCCACACAGCTGCCAGCATACGTACCCTGTGCACAAACCAGAGGAACACACGTCTTGCATATAGCAGCCTTACTTGTAGGACTGGGCCACTTAAATAATCCTCAATCACGCTTAACTGGCAAATTCTGGCCCGGACCCAGGCAACCAGTAGGTTCTGCCTAGATTTCCCCCAGGAGATGTGATGACCCTGCAGGGGATGAAGTTACTACTCAGCCCAGGAGGAAAAGCACTGCCTCCACCGATGCTCCCTGTCCACCCTGGGGCTTGATTTTCTTGCGTGGTCACAGCTTCGCTACAGCAACAACACCAAGCTGCGAGCTCCTTGCCATCAGGAGCCCAGGCTTTTGTTACGCAAGCATGTAATACCTGGGTCAAGCTTTACTCCAGGGCTACGGCTACTCAGCCTCACCCAAATGTCAAAACAGTAACAAAAGAAAACAACATTTTTTGACAGCTGGGAAGAAAAAAAAAACCCAAACTTTCACTGACTCCTTGATTTCTGAAACAAACATTTCCAAGACCGAAAGAAAATCCAGCTGGCTTCCAAATACACAAGTTAAAATGACTAACGTAATCTTCCCCATCCTATTTCTGACCCATCCTATTCTTTGTTACCAGCATCCCTGAGCTAAATAGCTACCTCTTACCAGGGATCCTGCACTGACTGGGGATTTCAGGGAAAGGAACACACCCACCTGAGAAGCAGTAAGAATAAATGAGGGATCTTGACCGTTTGCATACCCCCCAGCTGGACCAGATCAGCAGCATGATGATACACACATGTGGGAAAGCACAAGTACACCCTGCTTTCTTCATCTTCTGTTCACTCCCTGCCCTCCCTCTTCTTTCACTTGCACTTTTATTTTCTCTGCATTAGCACTTTTCCTGTGTCTAGCTGTCCACCCAGTTCCAGCTATCACCTTTATCTTCCTGTGCATCCCACTTCTCAGCAAAGAACATATTTGCACCCCATTCTGGAGGCTCTCTGGACACCTATCCCACACTATCTCATACCCAGAAAGACCTGGCCTGCCACACCTGCCCAGGATGAATAACAGTTTTCAGCCAAAATATTTTACATACTATCTACAGACACAAGTTATATGTCTTAATTCATGTTAAGTAACCCAGGGCATCTCAAGTTTATTGTCACTCCCAAGCAGACAAGCACATTAGAGCACCACGAGTAGCTCTCATTTGCCAAATAAACGGAAGCAAAGTGATCACTAAAGAAATTGGGTTGACGAACAGAGATCCAGTCCCGGGGAAGTAATGCCGTGACACCATTCAGCCTCTCTTCTGAACTATTAATATAGCACATCTTGTGTTACAAATGACACTGGCCCAAATTCTCCCCTCCGAGTTTCAGAGTCACTACGACATCTCTACATGCAAATGTCACCAAAAGCAAAATACAGTTTTGTTGTTTTACAAGCCCATTTGGGCCTTTACCAACAACCCTCTTCCCCTGACATTGAGCTATTTTACTGACCTACAGCTTCATCTCCATCCTGCTGATGCTGAGAAACTTCCCATTTTGCAGAGGGGCTTTCTATTACACACAGGGCAAGGGAGAATTACCCCATTGATCTGAATGGCCTGGGCTTGGGAAGTCTTCTCCGGGAAGGAATAATTTAGACAGACACCTATTTGGTGAGCCCGGGCTGTGCTCAGCAAGATACCTAACGGGTGGGTTGGTACCGTTACACAGCAACGACAGGCAGCAGATGGGTGGGAGCAGGCAGAGCAGCACAGCGCTGCAAAGCGGTTCACACTATGCAGAAAGTTCTTTGTCCTTTCCAGCCAGGTACCAGGGGACACAACGCATCTGAAAGTGAACTGCAGTGTCCTGAGATGTACATTAGGGACAAAATAACCCCAAACCCATTGGTAGTGGTAAGAGCTGGATGGTGGTATCCAATAGATCTTGAAATCCTAAATAAATCAATAGCTGGAAAAACAAGGTTCCATTGAAGTGTTGGGTGTTCCTTAACCTATAGAATGATGGAGGCTGAAAAGGACATCCTTTCTCTACACCTCTTCAGAGCCGTCCTGCCCAAGCTAATATAAATTTAGGTATTTCTATATGATGATTTTTTTTTTCCTATGGAAAGTTACCTGCTGTGCCATTTTCTAAGATCCTCCTCAAAGGCAGGTCCCACCACACCATGCAGACCCTGCTCAGTAAAAGCAAAGGCTTTCCCACGCTCACACCCCGACCCTCACCATTCACCATCCAAAGGGTGAGGAAGATGGCCCTAGCTCAGGCTGTCTCCTCCCTGCCCACGAACGGGACCTCGGCCCTGTCGGCCCCCTCCTCCGCACGGGTCAAGTGGCGCACCCACGGATGGCACGTTGGGCAAAGGCTGGTGGGCAGGATGCCCACGGCAACGCCTCTGGTCCCCCCCATCCCTTTGCTCGCTGCAGGGGCCGCGACAAAAGCCAGCCCGTTCACCGGGGTCGGGG
>NW_010526949.1:0-11855 GCF_000687285.1 Phaethon lepturus
CCATATTAGGATGTGTATGGCAAAGTAAACAATAACATAGTTGCAATGAAATGGAAATTTTTTTTTTCCCCCCAGCTAATAGTGTTGGTGTCAGTCCTGTTTTTAGCCTTTTCCCACTAGTTTTGTTTTCTGGCTTAAACAGGCCCTTTTTTTTGTTTTTTTTTTTTTAATTTAAACTAAAAAAAAAATCAAAAGAAAGAGAGGGAAGAAGAGGCAAGCGGTGCCAGCTTCCCAATTTCTCACTGCGAGACTGCTGAAAATGCTTTGGGTCACAGAGGGAGAGGGAGGGGGAGTGCTTTTAGCATCCAAATAAAGACATGTCAGTGTAATCATTCAAAAAAAAAAAAATACAATAATGCCCACATGCATTTCCGAGAGCCACAGCAGAACGAGGGGGTGAGCGGGGATGGGGAGGATAGGCATTAAACTTGCGATTTTGAAAGCGGGGGCAAGTAAGTTAGAGGAGTTCGGTCGTGTTTTACGCAATCGCAGAGAACTGGTGGGATGAGCGAAGTTGTGCAAACCCCTGCCAGTCTGCTGGCTTTAAAGCTTTGAAATCACTAGTTTTACAGGATAAAGCACTTTAGGCAAATTGTAAAATGCAGGTGTCAAGTTATTCAGTTTAATCAGAAACAGAGCTCAGAGCAGTTGCCATGCAAAGGTTCTCCTACCAGCACAGTCAAGAGAAAAGTTCTGCAGTAGAAAAATACTTCAAGTTGAACAGGGTTATTTTAATACCTCGACGCCACGTCCTAAGCAAATTACCAAGAACAACAAGTGTAGCATCTCCGAGGGACGAGGCAGCTGCTGGCGAGCGCTGCATGCCGAGGCTCAGCACTAGCAGCCAGCCTGCGAGGGCATCACAGCTATAAGACGAAGCAAGTTTGCACCTCTTGATTACAGCGGATCGGGGCAGCTCGCTGGTGCAACAGTCCAACACGAGCTGTCGAACTGTTTGCACCAGCGGTTAGCATCCTCCGCCGCTCAACGGCCAGCAAAATGGAGCGTTCCTCTGGAAAGGGCTGACAAAAAGAGATGGCTGATGGTCTCTGCCTGTACCAGGCACCGGTGTGGTAAGATACGCCGCGAGGAGAGGTTTAAGGTAGATAGGCAAACAAAGTTGCTATGAGATCACGCACTTAATTTAGAACAAAGGCAACATTTCTCTGACAAATATGATGCACACTTAGCCTGCCAAATTCGCTCGTACTCGGCTAATCTGCAGCAATCAGAACATCAGTGTTGACATCTAATGGTACCTACAAGCATCTCTCTCTGCCTCCCCACACGGCGTAAGCCTGCTCTGTTAACACACTTTAAATTTTTCAACCATCTTGTTTAACCTAAACATCTATAAAATTACACCGCGCGTTACTCATCTATGCTGTGTGTGCAACCTCCCTCAACAAAAATAAAAAGTTAACTTAACATGCTGGTATCAAAATCAATAAATCACACGACCAAGTAGCAGTTCAAAAGTTCAAAGACATGATGGCCAGTTCACTATGTCGTAGCACTCAACCAATAATAACTTGACTCCATCACTCCTCATAGTATAGACAATTTCATAGCATCATTTTCATTAGCCTGTCTTCACTGAAAATTGCTAGCTATTTATGTATACGCTAAAATAAATTAGCCATTTCATCGAGCACTGTGATTCTTATAAAATACATTAACACAATACTCAATTTTCCAGTTGGAGTAAATAAATAAATCAATAAATTCAATACAGAGTAATTTTTATTTTTTTTATGGTGGAGCTTCAGCTCTCAGTGTAAGTGTTTTTATTGGGTTTATTTGTTTCAATAAAAATTGAAATGGGCCCGTGATCTTAGCAGTAAGATCTAGGGGAAAAAAAACACAGGCCATCCCTTTTTAGTATCAAGAAAGTATATTGTGCAGTTTGGCCAACTGGTAATATATAATTTTTGGTCAAAAATTCATTTTCATTACCATTATTAAACAGACACTTGATTTTGAAGGGTTCTTCTCTCCCCTTATGAAGGAGGCAAGTACGCCGCAGCCCAGCGAGAAGCCCCTGGCAGGGAGGCTCCCCGGGGACCAGGCTCAGCTCCTGCTGAGCCCACCCTGCTGGGCTGGGAGCAACCCCACAGCGCTTTGGTATTTCTGCGGAGAAATCAGGTGTGGAAAAAGTTGCCAGCACTCACGTTCATCATTTGTAAACACTCACAGAATTATATTAAGCGTGGCTGCGGGTAGAGACATTCGACGTCAGAGATAAGATGGCAGGACAGGAGGATGAGAGAACATGGGAGAAGAATTAATGGACACCCTAAGAACGTGATCCCGGAAGAGGGCTGTTGTCTCTGGCTCTTTAGGTCTGTGTTGCCCTGTAAGACGTGGCCAGTAGGTTTTATGGCTCAGCAGATCGTGGGTGATTTGGCAGTAACATCCTGTGCAGCTTAGTGCATCCTTTGGGAGCCTCACATGGGGGTTATGGCAGCTCATGCTCGACAGAGAAGCACCTTACGGCATTAGCAGTCTCCCTGCCTTGGCTAAAACGTGCATCACATCAGCACTTGGGCAACAAGATGATTCAGAATTTGGCCCAGCAAAATGCTCACACATAGACAAGAACCTCGACCGCCTCGGTCCTCCTGCTACCGTAACCTCAGACCAACGGAGGCAACCCACCAACCCCTCCAAAAGTCTCATCATCCTGGTAACGCAGCGCTTCTCTGCAAATCTAACACTTCCAGCACAAACCACAGGCTTTACCTGCTGTGAGATGAGGACAAGAACCTGTAAGGGAACAGGAAGAAATAAAATATATCCCTTGTGACATGGATCAGCTTTGAATCCAGTGAAAAAACAAATGTATTAACTAATACACACTGTTTAAGCCCATGACAGTTTAACATAATTCCTTTAAAAAGGCTGCATGTAAATAGCACAGTTTGTAAACTGCTTGGTGGTAACAGAAGGGTACTTTTTGTTCATATTCACTCTTTAACCTGATCAGAGGAAAAGTAAATATCAGGTCTCAATTTTAATGACCAACTATAAATAAAAGCTTTTACAGAAAATGCACAGTTTGCAAAGATAACGATTTTAAGTATGATGTCACCAGTGACCTACTGAACTACATGGCACATGTCAGACAGACGTCTGTTTCTTAAATTGCAGTAATAAATTAGTAGCCACAGAATCTGTTCTGTCAAGGAAACGTGAAGCTTTCCTATTCAGATAAAAGTTTAATGACTGTTTCAGTTTAGGTGCACAAGTTAAGATTACTATTGATGGGGGGGATCAACAGCAGGGCCGGCTGCTCCACGCTGTAAATACTGCATGCTGTCAAATGGAGGCTTCTTGGCCACGGCCACGCAGAGTCCACCGCGCTGCCAAGCCTTGCTGTGTTAGCACGAAAACACCCGCTGCAAAAGCAAGGTGTGCAGCTGCAAGTTTCCACAGCAGCTTTTCCTAGCATCCACAAAATTCCCTCCCCTCTACTGCTGAAGATCAACCTTCTGACCTGACCATGCAATAAAGCCAGCAGGAGCAGGAGGCATTTCTTCCATACCTGAGAGGCATCATGGAGCCAAATCAAAGGACTTCATGCTTGCTTGGGAGCAAGCAGCGAGGCCCATCCCACACGAGAGCAAGAAAAGAGCTTCTCCTTCGTCTTCCTCCAACTCCCATGCAGTATTACTTCACCCCAGCAGGGTCTCAGCCCCTGACACACATGGAAGGCTTTCCTCTAACTTTACATGGCTTAAAATATTAGTATTTTCTAACACGATACATGCATACTTGTGTAGAGCCTCCTGGCACTGTGCATGTGCGTACACACATAGGTGCAACCACTAACACCACCCAACGTAACACGTCTCATCTTAACAACCTTGTTTTCAGTTACTGGTAAATTTGCCATTTGCAACAACCATTTGCACTGAACTCTTCCTTGTTGGGCATTCTGCCATAGGCCAAATTCCAGCAAAAAGCTTAAACCGAAACTGCCGAGATACTCCTGAAAACAGAGACAGGGAACATCACTGATCTACCACGATGAGCAACCCTGATCATTGCTTCTTCGAGAAGCCACCAAGCTCCCACACATTGGAGCACAGACAGGAAAACAAGCAGGTAAAAGACTTCAGTGGGAGGTAGGTGTGTAGCACCATTCCCCACCTACTGCCTCCTCCTCCTCCTCTCTGACCTGCACTGGCAGGCCAGGGTAGAGGAAGCCACCTGATTTGAATAGAGAAGAGACAACACCATCTCAGGAAGCAGGAAAATGAGCAGACAGGGACAAGGAAGCCAGAGAGCAAGAAATGAACCGTGACTGCTTCAGCGCATCACCTATCTCATGAGTGGGGTTGCATATATTTTTTTTGTCTATTACAGAGGAACTAGAGGGTTTAGTCCAGTTTGGGACATTTTTGGAGAACTGTAGCTTGGCCAACCTGAGATCAAGTTGTGCAGGTAAGTCCAAAGCAAAATGCCCAACTTCAGTGTGACCTCCTTCCCCATTTCCATATTTTAGCCCCAAAACATGGAAAATCCTAACACTTCTTGGCTAACTGGTGCTAAGCATGTTCTCAAACAGCCAGAGCAGCATCTATTTCTCTAATCCTTTTATGAGGAATGGCTGCAAGGTCTTTGTGGAAAGTTCTGGACATAGAAAACTTAAACCCAGCTAGGTTGGCATTTTGTCATATTGGGAACAACATGGGTTTTCAACAGGAGGCCTGGGTCACTCTACTCTATAAACTTTGGTTTTTTTTAAATAGAAAAAACATTGGTCTCTTTCTCGGTGCCAGTAAAGAAAGTAGAAATTACTTTTTTTAATGCTATGTTGCTGTTTTCCCATGAAACATCAACTTTGTTTTCTCGTATTTTATCCTATGCATAGGACTGGTAAAAAGCTTTATGCAAAAAAGCCCTAATATGCAATAAAACTATATAACTAGCCCCATACAAGAGGGAGTAATTTATCGCTAAGGCTTTCTGCATCTAACGGGTCATGCCCTTCAGCAAAAAAAGGGATATTGCTTTTTCCTCCTCCCAGCCCTCTCTAAAAAACAAAACCCAAAAGCAACCCCCTCTGGCCCTGCTGCCTCAGCTGACCTGCCTGCTCCCTGTGAGGATGCAGGCAATGCCTCGAGCGCAGAAGAATGGTCCTTCCAAAATTGACGGGTCCCACCCAGGAGGGGACAGGCACAGCCCACGGCGCTGCTGGGCTGTGCGGAAGCTCTCTGCTCCAGTGCCTGCAAAGATTTCTTGCCGGGTAGAGCTCCGAAGGAGCTTGAGCTTATGATAAGCAACGGCATACTTAACAGTTACATATTACTGTTCATGATAATGCAATATTTCATTTGGGTGATTTAGAAGTCCCTCTTGACCAACTTACAGTGAGACACCAAACGCTTCATCAATCACAACCATTTTTATTCACAATCCAGTGCAAAAACTACAGGGAGAGTTGAATTTTCAGCAACTCATTGGGGAGGGTATTGCTACTAGCACTGAAAATCCTCCTATCTCACCAATTTTTATGTTAGATTCAAATATATTTTCTTTCTAAGCAGCATTCCATTTTCCTGCATCTTTCTGCCGCATTTCTTATCGTGGCAGGGTGAAAGAGTATCCAATTTAATATCTGTGTTGCAGGACAGGAGATTTTTTCATATCTTATGCACTAAGGAAAGCTGCAGGGGATGGCTTAGCAGGCTGAGCATCAGGTTTTAAATACCGAGACTCCCTGGAACCACAGATCCCATCAGGTCGACTGAGCCCTTCATGTTTCTGTGGCAGATAAATTAAGTGTCATGCTGTTTACTTTGTCGGGATCTTTCCAATGAGACCTCTGCAGTCAAGGTCCTGTCTGTTCTGCACAGAGTTCAAGGTTAAAGCCTCCTGGTTAAGGCACAGCACCAGGTGACACCTTGATCTCACTAATGCTAATGGCAATTCTGCCATTTCTGTTAAGAGAGACATTCCAGGGATCTGCTCCCAAAACTTGCTGCAATGTTACTGGACAATTCAAAATTATTCAATGGCTTATCTGCCTCACTTTTGGTGGCTGTTAAAGGGTGAAAAAAATACTTATACACCTCCCAGATGTTTAATTCATAGGTTATACAAAACTGTCAGATCTATGGATGACAGAAGAGAGATATTCATCATTTTTACAGCCCGATTTCTGTGGTTGGAGGTAACCCTATGTTTCTGCAAAGTCATACCCTCTCCCCACTCCTCTGCACCACACAGAAGCAGTGGCCAAGCCCACTGACATTAATGGTTCACAACTGAAGCCTTTTAGAGAGAAATCGTGGGAGAGAAATAATGCAAAATAATCAGGAAACACAAAACGTTAATAATAATCACAAAAGTCACAGTTTTGATGGACGTGTACAGAGGTGTACACCCATATTCACACACACACACAAGAAACTCCTCCACCTTGGGCATTTCAGAGAGATCCCTCCATCTACGAAAGGTGTGATTCATGGAGAACAGACTCAGTGTTGAAGAAAACAGTGTGCTTTGAGGAGGCTAGCTGTAAATATGCACTTAGCACCTACTCTTGGCCTTACTCTTTCCTTCCCAGCTACCATTGTTTTAATGGTTTTAGATACACAGAAGTTTCTGGGAAAGGAGGATGAAAGGAAATACAATGTAATAATAGAAAAAGTAGAAAAAAATCTAACAAAACAAAAAAATTAGTTCTTCAAAATCATTTCTCTTTTAAGCAGAAATTAAGCGGAAAACATATTTCCTTTTGCACTGGTTAGGGAAAGGACTATCTTTTGATTTGTTTCCACAACAGTTGACAGTACACACTCCCTGCTTAGGGTACCAGAAGTAATAATTAACACTTCTAAAATGTTGTACATTACGATGACGTACCAAAGGTTAAATGTGACTGTTGGCCGTACTGACAGTAATTGCTTCTCAGGTGGTTCAGTGCAACTCCCACATTGTCCTCCCAAACTACCCAAGGACCTGCTGGAGCTCCAGCACAGCATCACATCAGCCTACAGACCTCACTGGGCTGGGGCAGGAAAAGAAACAAGAACCAATCCTTCAGCTCAATTTACACATGTTTACATTCAAACTGTTTAATGTTTTTTGGCTAACCAGCAGACATGGTATCAAACTATTTTTTTAAAACATCCTGTATTCAAGCTAAGACAGCAAATGTTGCAAACATATTAATTGTGTTGCAGAGGGTAAAAAGCTCCACCAGGGAAAGGAACCAGACAAATAATTCTGGGTAGGGCCTGTTTTTACTGCAGTGTTTGGTACATTTGTCTTTTAGAGGCAGGACAAAGGCCCTTAGAAAGGCAGAACAAGATATTCCCTTTGAACGCCCGCAAACCAAACTAGAGCAAACCCAACCAGCGGAATCTGCTACGAAGAACAAGAACTTTGCCCAAAATCCATCTGTTGATTCTGGAATCTCAGTACTCATAAGTCAGGCACTCCAAAACTGCTCATCAGTTTTAAACACCTTGGTTAGGGACATGAAGGTCTGCCCTGCATACTTCAGCTGTAGCAAGGGACAGAATTAAAACAGAAAAAATGAGGCAAGTCAGGGGGTGGCTGTGCAGCAAAACTAAAAACCATTACAACAGAGCTTCTCTTCCAACACTGCTTTGAAACAACTATTCCAGCACTTCATTAGCTCACTCTTTAAAGTAAGTTAGACACGAAAGGATATCAACTCCTGGCAAAATTCCCATCCACCATGAAGGCCTTGCAAGGTGGCTGGCTTGCACGTGTGACTCCAAACTCACAGAGCATCGAAAACCCTTAAGAAAAAGGGGCGGAAGCAAGAAGATGGAGATACATCACTCTCCCACACACACGACTCTCGGCCCTGGGGACACAGAGGCAGCGTCGCAGCTCAGCCCTTCCATCTTTCTTGGCTCAGCCTAACGAGATGCCCTCCATATTCCCATCTGCCCTCCTTTCGCTCTTTGCCGAGGAAAACACAACCGGCTCGAAGCGTTGCTGGCTGCCACAGGCGCTGGCAGCTCTTTTAGCAAATAGGCAAATCCTTCATGTCCAGCATGTCCCCGAGTGCACTGAACCGCGTCTGGAGAGCCTGGCTAACAGGTCCCAGCTCAGGCAGAGTGAAGCAGAAAAGAAAATCATCGGCCCTGACTCTAAGCTCCTGTTTCAGTACTTGGAGTCACTAGTGGTCAGCAAGGAGACTTTCAGATGTGCTGGTGTGTTCAGAGGGAAAAAAAGCAGGAAGAAAAAGGAGGAGTCAGGGCTGTGCCTCCTGCTATCCCGAGGGTGAGCCAGAATGCTCTCCCTGCCAGTGGGCTCCCAACGGGGGCTCTGATGGCTGGTCACACCCGCTACTTCAAATCAACAAGCAAACCAAAGCGAAAAATAGAAAGGACAAGGTGGATTTTAGACAGAAGCGAAACATCCCTTCTCTCTATCAGGTCTGAGGGGTAAGAAAGAAAACAGGATGGAACCGGTTTCAGTTTAAAGCTGCAAAGGAATCACAGGGAGAGAGCACTTACAGAGAAATGTATTTTCATGTAAACTTTTATGCACCCATCCCTTGTAACTGGACATCAGGGAAGATGTTAATAAACATCAGGGTGAGGAAAACACAGTAAAAAAAAATATCAGGCTACAAACACATCTCTTCCAAGATCTTCGAAATAGCTCTGCAGCTATATATTGCAGGGAGCCTACCACACTCAAGTACAAGTCTGCATCTTAACATAAACGCACATACATACAAACAAGGTTTTGCAGATGCTGGTTAGCTGTACCACAAGATTTTTCCAGGGTCGGTGCTGCAACTTACGTTACAGTGCTTGTAATGTAGCTGCGGATCAGCCCCCCAAGAAGGTGCCTTGGAAAGAAGCTGAAATAGCAACAGTTTTTGTTGCTGGGGATATTTCTGAGACACAGTTGCTGTTTACTGTGTTTCTATTTCCAATCAAGCTGCAAAGTCCACCCATAAAATATGAGGAGGCATTTCTTTGGGTGTGGGACAGTGCAACACGCACGCAAGGAGGACCAGCTTCAGCTGCTACGCCTGGGCAGAGCTCCACCGAAATACTCTTAGCCTGATCCACAGCAGAGTATTTGGCCCATGAGGGAGAAAACTACATTCGAAATCCCCAGTTACGAGGCTTCTCTCGGTATATATTCATGCATAAAGCTCAAATAATTTAATACCATGCCTCACTAATCATATGAGTGCACAATTTTTGCAGGGGAAAATGGTTCTTGTGCATTTATATTGTGCACCTCTTGCTCCTGCCCTAGAAAAGGTGCCTCAGAAACTTACTGGCACTTTTAAAGGTGGCATCTATCTATCTATCCATCTACCTACGCCATACACAATCCAACGTGATTAAATGTAGGCTCCCTAGGAGAGATTAACCTACTCTACAAGGAGTCAAAAACCGCTTGTAATAATGGCAAACCAGAGCATATGGCCAATTGGACAACTTCATTCCACTTCAAAGGGAAATTAAGTAATACACTCTGGGGTATGTTCTCCTCTTGTTACACTTGTAAATCCCCATTAATGCTAATGATTGCACAAAGTGTAAGAAAAATGCTACAAACACATAAAGCAAGATCGGTCAAGAACATGCAAAAAAATATGCAAAGAGATCTAAAAAGCATTTAAACATAACACAGCTTTCTCCGTCTTCCTTCCCTTCCTTAAAAGCAAGAGGCATGCAGGATTGCAAAAACATACAATTTGCCAACAAATGGACAAACTACAGCTCATGAAAAATAGTGAAATAGAGACCCAAAATTCAAGGCCGGTACAAGTTCATCATCTTAACTGGAGATCAGAAAACTGGCTCCTAAAGTAAAAAAAGAACATAAATTCCATTTTTTTCCTAAGAAAACCATTTCCTACCAACTTTGAAAACAAGAATGCCTACAGTGATCTGATTGGACTCTGAGATGGTTTTGGCTTGGCTCCCTCACCCCTCCCCAGCTGGGTGGCTAAATGTGAGTTTAACCACGAGGTTCAGAGGGTTCTCTTCTTATTAACCTTCCACTTCATGCTTCCAATTTTAGACAGGAGTAAAACCGCCTTTCAGAAATTTTGCTTATTCTTAGTTACTCCCAAGGTGAGAGTTCACATTTCTGTCCACATCTATGATGCCAGACGACTGCGGAAGGACAATACGGAGTTAATATACTGGGGTTTGGCCTTTTCTTTACTTCCCTTGGGTTTTTTATTTATTTATTTTTTAGAACCATCATGAGAACAGTTCAATGGCTCCAAAAGGGCCATGAACTCTCGCCCAAATTTTGACACCTAGACATAAAATGAGATACAGAGATGATTTCTTAGATGCAAGATTTGCAACAGCAACCTGCAACCATCTGTTGTGGTGGGGCAGTATCACGACTAATTAGTACCTTCGTTAAATGCCTGGTGCCAAGACCATCCTGTCAACACGGCGCACCAACACTTGCATGTAAGTATGAAGTGACACAGGGTGAGAACTGAAAGCACCTTAATTGCTCCTGAGAAACTGCTCCCAGGAGTACGTCTGCTATGGAAGAGAGTCCTCCTTCCCACCAGCTGCTCTTCCAAGCCACAGGACATTTTCCAGCGTGGTTATGAGCACCACCTCAGCTGGGGCTGTTCAAGATGAATCTTGTCTTTGAGCAAGCAAGAAAAATTTGCAAGGGAAAAAAATCAGATTTGGAAACAACTTTTTGTAATCTCCTGCCACGCAATTTGGCTTTCAGGCAAACTTCCAACTCTTTCAATAGCAAAAAAACAGACAAATATACTGTCTTCTACCATCTCCTGGTGTATTAAGAGCAGAGTGTGGTATGATACCACACACATTTAAAAAGCTGTACAAGCAGAAGGGAGTGACGCACCCATGCATGGTGGTAGAGGAGACAGAAAACATACCACATGAAATAAAACAGAGCCAAAATAACCACTTCTGTTACAACAAATTTGTCTTCTCGTGTTCCCCTACCAAATTCAGCATGGCTTTCCTGGCACCAGGAGCACCCGGACAATCTGCAGTGCTGCTGCTAACCGAGATGACCCTCTGCATCAGGAGAGCCTGGCTTGTCCAGGCTTTGGCCATAGGAAGGGCATGAGACAAGGAGAGAAGCAGCACCGGCAAAGCCGACCAGCAGCACTGAGCACTATGACACGCTCTCAGATACGACTCGGCTATTGCACTGCTCTTATCAGCAGATACGAGTTCAAGGTCAGCCTTGATGCACTTACTGAAAACTGACACTGCCTGCGTCCTGCAGCCAGCACAACTTCAATTCAAGGCTCCCAATTATTTGTAGTCATTTTGTTTATTATTGCAGGGCCTCAGGACAAACAAAAAAGGAGCGCCATTGTGCTCAGCATTGTACAGAAATACTTAATTAGCCTCTTCATCGGTTGCTCCCTTGAGCTTTTTTTAAACAAGATATTTTCAAATATAAATAAATTCAAATTTCAGAATTCCAGAAATCAGTTTCCTAAAATGTGTTTCTGTAAACAATTAACACAACTTTGCCTTTCCAAATTTCAGCTGTACACCAAACACTTAACTCTTTTGTTTACTTTAAAAAAAAAAACCTGTACTATACAATTTTGGTCCTTGGCATGTAAATAGATTTTTTGCCATTCATTTAAGCCAGGTTTTGGACTCAGATTTTCTCTGAACTATGTGAAAGTTGCAAAACAACAGCTCTTCTGTTATTTCTCTCCTTCAGCTACAGTATTTATATATGGACGATACATATCCCAAATGTACAGGAGTATTCACAAACTAGAAAAACAAATTAAGAGCCGAGTTTTAACTCAACACTATACACATTGGTCTACGAAAGTTGAAGCCATGCTAAGATCTTATGAGTTCAGC
>NW_010526949.1:11886-27734 GCF_000687285.1 Phaethon lepturus
CAGCGCATACGTAGGTAAGAGGAATACCAAGACTGCTACAGCAGCGAATGCAGGAAAACATGAACAAAAATTTTCGAAGGGAAGTAAAACCTCAGGTTTTTTCCATTTTCTCTGGAGGCATCTGGTCATATACATTATTAGAGATGTCGAAGCAGTTGTACCACTGGTCCAGCCTCTCATTCCAGCACTTGTATGCTGTCCTTAACACTCGTATAATTCAATAGGTGAAAGGAAAAAGTGGCACATGAGGCAAAAGAAAAGCAGCCCATCCTTCTGAGAGTCATTCACCCACGGTATCAAATCTCCCCAACTTGTCAGCGGATGGATCTGGAGGACCACACCATCACTTGAAAGCATTTTATGACCATTTTCACATGCAAATACTTCCCGACAAGTCTCCACCTCGCTCAGATTTGTACCAATAATTTAGAGGTCACCAGCTATTACATCCTATTATCTAACCCTTCAGACTCTGCTTTATTTCTTTTTACTGTTACTGTTCACTGATGTTTCCATTCACCTTTGAAGATGCCTGTTTAATTTAGCAGGATTTTTAGACTACACTTTGGATTACATTTTCCCCAAGCTTATTCTAGCAATTTCTTGGCAATAAATGATATTTGGATACCCCACAGAAACCCCACATCAAATACTGATTACTGTTATTTCCATTACCATAAGCTAAACTAGTTAGGTCCTAAGAGCAAATTAAAGAGCTTGCTTCTATGTTCTGGTCCTTTAGAGGAAGGACACAACTATTCCCCATGACAAGACAGATGCTGATACAGAACCAAATAAATGCCCTAAAAATGGTTATTCCTCCAACATGGTTAAATAAAGAAAATATAGCAAACTACTTTGCATGTCAAGGATAAAATCAATATAGCTTCAATTCAGGCAACAAAAATTATAGCATATTGCTTTACACATGTAGCTACTCTTATTTAAGGTGGAGTTTACACAATTCCCATCTGAATACCCTGCTTTGCAGCATGCACCTCTCTATAGCACTCAGCAATCTCTGCTTGACATTAGTACTAAACAATATTCATTAAGAGCGTAACACTAAAGTGCAACATGTAAGTAAATCAAACTCTCAATGCTCTATTTTACAAATTTCATGGGCCACTGGGGATAATTAAAAGGGTAATTATACAAAGTTGGTGCAGTTTTGAGACTCAAATGACATTTTCTGCTTTAAAGCACTTGATAATCTGGTATTTTTCTACTACGGCAGTCTTTTTGTACTTTTATGGTCAAGCAGCATAAACAAACAAGAACTGTTTTTTAAGGTATATCAATTCTTTTTGTCTATCTCTCCCCCCACACTGTTTTTCTTGATCAATTCTCACTACTTACTCCTAAAAGTCCTACGTTAAGATATCAAGAAAAACGAGGCCTTTAAAACAAAACAAAACAAAACAATCACTATCTCTGATCACCATAAAATGATACTGCGCCTCAAGCCTGGTTTAAACTGTAGCTCTGAACAAAAATGGTATTGCTTTGGGTGTTTACAGCACTGGAGTGCTGTTTGGTTTGTCACTGCGTTTAACCACTGCTCTAAAGCTAGCAAAGTACATTACTGGTAGTAACAGCTCATGAAAAATACAGCGAAGAAACTGCTAGTGGCAGAAGCATTTAACTTTCTTGTTAGCAGCCTCCCCCATGTGGCACTTTAGCACCAGCAAGTTGTTTATTATGTTCTGTGCCAGGCAAAACTGATTAAATGGGGCTCTTAAGAATCAAAGCGTTATAAATTCATGGAAATACAGCAAGCAATAAATTCCATGGAATTAAAAGCTTACTAGTGCTATTAGCATTTCAGGGTGTTTGCATTGTTAATAGTGATGTGCAAAAATGATGTTCCTATAAGACAATGCACACCAACAGACCATATGCTTTAGCTGCTACATTTTTACACAATCTCATCATTACTTGTAAATTCCCCCCCAAAACCTAAAACGCTCATTAATGTTTTAAAGAAAAATCTGAACCAAAGGTCTATAGACCAAAGATTTACATCCCTAGTAAAAGAAAAGTATTATACATGAAACATAATGCCGTTATGACTCCGTGAAAGAGCTGAAGATGGATACCGCAAAGCAGAGGTCTGTCCTGGCTTTGGGGAGGAGGGAGCAGGGTAAGGCAGAGTGACATTATGGGGACACATTACAACACAATAACTTGCTAACCATTTAATAAGTAAACTCAATGCATAGTAATTCTTAATACCAAAAAGAAAGGTCAATCAGTCTGACCTGGTGGTCAGTAAATCTGTCAACAGCTCTCCAAAGAGACATCTTTACTCCGGGCGCTCTATCATCATTCCATGGAGATGATGCTGGTGGCAGGTGACTAACTTCTCCATCATTACTGCAGAGCTCCTCGTGAAACACTAATGCCAAGCTGGTATTAGGCCTTGCCTCATGCCCATCTGTTTGCAGGTAGCTGATAACTTTGTAAATGGAATTCCTTTCAAGCGGAATCTTGGTAAGGAATCCACCTTAGGTACATGGCTGGGCAGGAGAGGAATGGGACACTTTTTCCAAAACTGTAGAAAAATTAGGACTTTGCAAAGTTTGTTTTGTTGTTTTTTGGTGGGTTTTGGTTTTTTGTGTGGTGGTGTGTTTTTTTTTAAAAAGAACAATTTGTGCCTGAGCTGCTCGAACACACAGCAGCCAAATAACCTAACCTGCAGTGTCCCTCTGGGGAAGTGGGGGGCAAATCTGGCTCTCATTGCAGATGGGAAAATCAAATCACAGCCTTGTTGCCACAGTTAAGGTTTGACATAGGATAAAGAGCATGTTCTGGATGGTACATCATGCACAGCTGGCAATATACAAAGTCAAGAAAAAACAAGAAAGCTTTGTCCAGAACAAACAGTACCCATGCCATGGAGTGAGTCAGCTGCAGAGGTAAGGAAACGAACCCCTGACTCGCAGGCTCAGGCTCTGCACAAAGCACACGTTAACAGCAAAAACCCTCTCCCAAGATTGAGGGGGTGACATTTTGTTTGCCTCGAGCAAAACAAAACAAAGCAGTAGGTTTTAAACTGCTCAGAGGCATGTTGTCTTTTTGATGTATGCATGTCCTGGCAGTCACAGATCTGCATCGGGAGAGAAATAGCCCAGGTTTTTTGGCAGTTATTTAGTCCTTTTCATCTGAAAGTTGAAAATACACCGTCATTGAACCTTTGCAGCTCCGAGTTCTGCATATAAAAAGCAGCTGCCGAATACACACAGGGAGCGAGGACTTTTTCTTAATGTTTGAACAGTTCCAAGTTCAAACCCATTAAAGTCCAGGTCACACCGGGATCATGTCACTATTAATGCATCCAGTTATGTGCTGCGGGAAACCCAATATAGAACTATGATAAACTCTAGTTCTCCTGCAAAGATATACTAAGGTCTAATCCAGATGATGCCACAGATCACTCTTCATGGGTGGTGACCAGACAAGATGTCAATGTCAGAGGACAAAATCAGGGAAATTCTCTCTACAGTTGTTTTTAAACAGCAGGTCTCAATGTCCGCAAATTGTCACAGGACAATTTTCCACAATGTCTCAAATGTCCGCAAAGCTTGTTTGGACCTTTTTCTCCCCCTCCTCTCAGGGGAAGAACTTCTTGTCCCACTGATGCTGTCTCCGACACATCACAGGATCCCACACAATCTCCTCCCACATCAACAGCAGCCCACCCTCCATCGTGCTTTGTGAAGGCACTGGGGCCAAGCTTGGTGAAGACCCCCAACTCCCTGCTTCTCCTCTTTTTGGGGGCAGATCTTCTTTGCAGATGGGCAAGGTCCCATTCATTCTTGGCAGACTTCATGCCTGGCCAACTACATGCTGCCCCAGGAATGACAGCAGCAGGGAAGCAGAGTTGGGACAGGCCAGCGACTGCGTGACCACACGTAGAGGCAGTCGGGTCTGCCCTCCGCAGACACCTGTTATCTCATAATACAGTTGATAACAACCCTACTCTTGCTAAGAGGGAAGACTGAGTCACAGGAGAGGAGACACAAGTGGAGGTAACTGAGGCTATGTGGTCTTATGATGGTAGAGTGCACAGGGTTTGGTGGGAGTGCTCAGGGCCTCCCCTTGCTGCATACAAGCAACTGGTATGATGGTGCCTGGAGAAGGCCACTGCTAGCTGAGGGAAGACAGCAAGAAACAGAAGGAAGGAGCTCAGAAAGCACAGATTTACTTCAAGGGACAAACTGCTTTTCCTAATGTTCTAGAAAAAACCAACATCTCAACAAAAACCTACCAACTGCCAATATTCCCAGGCAACATACCCATCAGAAAGTTTGCTCCGCTAAGGTTTCTGGGTTGGACAGACCTATGTACATCTACCCCTTTGATGTAAGAAGCGGGTAAGATTAGGTGGGCTGGGACAGAGGAAATCTTATGGCCCACACAAAACACCTGTGGAACCAGAGACAACCCAAATCTGCACGTAAGCAGCGAGCTGTGTGCTGACACAGCAACACACAAGGCACCACAGCCAGTGCCCACCATGTCTGCCGATCACTGTCCATGACAAACCCTCTGCAGCACAGGAACCTTTCGTTCCAAACCAGCAACAGTCAAGGATCCTGAAGTGTCTGTTACTAATCCAACAAAACCTGTGCTCTAGATATGACAGCAAGAATGGATGTTCCTTCTGAGCAGTGGCCTCAAGACTCACTGAGGGTGCTCAGACCCCTTGTAATTAAAAGTCTTCCCCTCCAGTATCTTCTGGCAGGGCAGCTTCAAAGACGGGCTCCTCAAGTGGTGGAGTATAAGTGACAACTGGCACGCAGGTGACGAAGCATGGCACCACAACGCTGCCTCACCCTGTCCGGCTGGGAATCACTGTAGGAGTTTAGTAGGAGTTTCAAACACAGCCAGGTCTAGTAAAACCCAGCTATTTACCCAGCTCCTCTCCAAACTTTCCATCCTAACTGTGCTGGGAAAGGAGGAAAAGGACTTTACTCAACTTTTTGACCTTATCAAGTATCTAGAAAACACTACGGCTGATCTGGATGTATTTCAAACCGAGTTAACCATGGCAGCTTACAGAGCAGTAATGCTCCAGCTGGCCTGCGTATCATGAACATACGAGATGGTAACCACACAAACTTTGAGAGAATTAGCGAGCACACACTATACACGTGGGATTTACACTATGCACATGTTGGATTTGCACTACTACTCTTCACACAATTTTCTGAAACTTCCTACAGGGTTAATAAACTCTGAAAAAAAATCATGAATGCTCTCAGAGATTCAAGATGTATAAGTTTTTTAAAAGAATAACTTCAATATTGAATTTCAAATTATCTAAAAAAATATTGCCTCATACACTTGAGTCTCATTGAGGAGAAATTTTAAAAAGCCAAAGTCTGCATTTTTAAACTATATTCTTTCAGTTATTCAACTTTCAAAAGGAGGACAGGCCAGGCTCTCCTTTTAACCACATGAATACAAATTCAGATAATTCCTTCAGTTTTAAATAATATTTTGTCTAATTAATATCTTTTTCCCCCCCTCCAAAACATGTATTTATCTGCTGTGAAATCAAAGGCAGAAATGAATTGTTTTAAAGATAGCAAAGAGTAAATAACAAGTTTGGAACCTTGCAGCCTTACCCTGGCAATTTGTCTCATATAATTGACTCAGCAGACACGCTTACAATTTCTTACAACTTTTACGAGACCTCCTGTGGGTTTACTTTAACGTTCTCCAAAACTGAGCTTGGAGCTTTGAATGGTCTAAGCAAGTAGCACCAAAAGCAATCATCTTTCCCTCCTTAAAACAAAAGGAAACAAACAGTAAAAGCACACATTTTTTTCTCGTTTGACATCAGATCTTAAAGAGGAATAAAGACGCAAAAGAATTTACACTTTTTCAGAAATAATTCTTCAGTTCTTTTCCAATAACAATGTTTTTAACAATGTTCAAATTGCATTCAATAAAGCTTTAAAGGCAAAATTTTCCCAATAAAAATTCTCCTTCCCAATTACTGGAATAAAATTTAAACAGAGAAGGATGACAGCAATAAAGCAAACACAAACTGTAAAAATAACTGCATGACATTTTTCAAATTAAAAAGGGGTTAAAAAAATCCCCCTCCTCTCCCAAAAGGAAATGGTCTCATTGCCTATATTTTTGATTTATGCTGTTGTTGGTTTTTAAATGTAGCACTTTCTATTTCTAAGATCTTTACAGACAATTACTAATGTCACAACTACGTACCACTGTTCCATTGGTGGAAGTGCCCCAGTAGCAGGAAATGCTGTGCCCTTCCACAGACGTTTCCTTCCATCAGTGAGATCCACTAGCCCTTAACATGTTTGAGGATTAAATTACGCACTTGTATTACAACTAATAGGGATAAACACAGGGGCTATCAAAAATAACAAAAAAGGTATGACAGGAAAATAAATCAGACCTATTACTCAAAAGATGCCAAATTTTCTTTTTTTCTTAAAGGGGTTAACATTTCTACCTTTTTAAAAAACAAAATAGAACGAGATCATCATATTTCAACAAAAATCTATTTTGAAAAGCCATAATCTAAACTACAGATATTAATGGTTTGCAATGGAAATGACATCAGAGTCTTAGTTACAAATGTCCAAATGTTTGTGCTACCCTACTAAAAAAAAAATAAACAGTAAGCTCAGAGTCAGAAATTACCCTTTTGAGCAACTAAGCAGTATTACGCAGAACATACTGAAAAGTATAGGGCCAGCAGAGGTGGGAGAGCCCCAAATTAAAATTCACAGATTGCACTAGAGAAACACTTAGCAATTAAACATCTCGGAGGTGGCGTCTGAAGTTCCTGCCATTAGCAGCAGTGAAAAATGCTTTCACATGTTGCAATGAGAAATATAAGCAGGCAATCAGGGCCAAAAACTTACCTTTTTTTTTTTTTTTATTTAATGCCTTGGCTTTAGTACAAGCTACAAAATAAAAAAGGTGGCCTCCTGTAATGCCCACTGACATCACTGGTCTTGTAACACTGCCACTGTAAAATATGGTTGCTACTGCTGTAGGACAATAACTTAAGTATGCCGGAAAATATACTTCTGGTGTGGTAGAAGGCAACTGCCAGTGACCTTAGAGATGACCAAATAAAATACGAAATACGCAATAAGAATCTATTTCTGGTGTCATCTTCTCACATCTCTAGATTTTATAACACAGGAGTGTGCACCGTCTTTGTCACGTGAGTTTTCTAAAGGCAGGTTTCAAGCCTGCAAATCTATGAGTGATTCCTGCCCTTGTGTTGAGAAGCACGGGTGGCCGCGAGATGCTAACAAACAGCAGTGATGCATATTAAAGCCCATCAGTCTATTTGCACTAGGAAGAGGCCATCACCATTGCATCCACTGTGGCCCAACAGCACAACTTGCACAAGGGCAAGTTTCAGTTGCAACTCTTAATTCAGAGTTATCCACCTTCTTCAGAAGGAAACCTTGAAAATGGTCTTTCCACCACATTTGTTTTTGTGTTTGACTGAGCATGAGTACAGGCTACCTGACCTGTAGCCCATGCCTGGGTTCTGGAGTAATGAGGACTAATGCCGTTCCTACCGATACCATTCCTGATTCTTTCCTCACCCAAGCTATGATAAAATGCAGCATATCCTGACATATTATCTAGCTTGGTCTTGAAGAACCAGGCTAGAAATTGCATAGTCTGCACTGCATGGTGTATTTTGAGCAGTTTCCTTGGTGTATCTGTAGTTAGGCCAAGTTAAAAGGCGAACACAGCAAAGTACCTGTTGAACACAGTCCATAGCAAAACCACAATCAGTATGAGAGAGGACAGGCTGTCCATGGAGCACACTGATGGCACAAGAACAGGCTCCAACTTTCTGAACACAGCTTTTACAGTACCCTTTCCCAAATGGCTCAGGATGACAAGTCCAATCAGCTTCAACAGCGCTACCCATCACTGCAACAACAACAGCAAAAAAATCCCTCAAAGACACATCAGCGCCTAGCACAGGATGTCATTGGGATGCACGTAGCTTAAATTTCCTCATACACAGAAGGGTGGTGGGAGGAATTCAAAGACCTGCCCATGGCAGGGATGCGGCAGCCCTGAGCTCCGTGATGGCACTTGCCAATACAGTCACTTCTGCATGAAACTCATTAGATGGGGAAGGTTGGGTCTCCTCTGATGACAGCTTAGTTTAATGGACCTCAAAGCACTTTTCAGCAACTGGCGAACATCAGTGCACCCTTTACGGATGCTTAACCTGCAGTTACAACCTTTACATGTTGGGTCACTTTCAGCATGTGCAACTGTGTTTGATCTGCGGGTATAGATTAGGTTAGTGGTTTCCAAATCCAGAGGTGTGCATGAACCACTCAGCCTCATGCTTCAGGTTCTTCACAGATTTGAAATGGATGATGGTACTCTGAATGCATGTTAAGCAATACAAATTTACTGAAGATCGTATCAAGCACCTACCTAAGCTAATGGAAGAAACACTGCAGGATTATGCAAAATACTGGCCAAATTTTGCTCACTTTAACAGTCTTCATGAAGACCAGAAGGATTTGGTCCAAAAGCATCAGATAAGAGGATCAAAACCTGCTACCGACTATCTTAAAGCTGAGAAACACATTTTTCTACCAACCCACTTGAAGATTTATAATATATTAAGGAACACTAAGAAGAAGAAGAAAAAGAAGAAAAGCTAAATGGGCCAAAAGCAAACAAAAGAAACATGTTCTCTTGAGATTGCTAATGCTGGCAGACAATAGCACAGAAAGAACTCCTCTGACAGATCTTTGAAGTCTTCAATACAGGATGCTAGTGGTCCATGTTAATGAGATTTGCTCAGATACTTTTTATTATTTCAAAACGTCTTAATCTATTTTGTACATCTTTTTGACCCAATTGCTTCAGAGAAGTCACAGATTCACCCATCTTTGGACTAAATTTTTCATTCAAATAGGTAAGGTCCTCAAGCAGTTTGTGCTTCCAAAGGCCCACACACAACATTTTTAGCATTTACCCCAAAAGATGCAGCAGGCATCAGTGGGGGTCTCCCGGATCCCTATTTCCCGCTGGCAGCGACACAAGCACTTGTGCAAAATGTTTCCAGTATGGCTTTATGGAATTCGGGCCTGTCGCAGCGACAACATTGGAGAAACTGTCCAAGAACCAGGCTGTCTGCTCCATTACAGACTTTCTTATGAATGCACCCAAGTCACAGGACTCATCTTCTAGGAATGATGGCTATTTCTGCTCTGTAACATGCTTTTAAGACCATTAGTTCAAAAGCAAGAAAAGTCAAGGTGCCAAACTCAGTGAGGAAAACATCACCCTACTAACTTCCCACTGCCTGATGTGCAAGCACCACTACCACTCAGCTGGTACAGAAAACAGGATGTCGCCAGCACATCTTCTGGGAAGTCACTAGCGAGGAAGAGTGCTGGGGAGAAACTGCACACATTGCTGAGCCCTTCACAAACAGAAACTCCTCTGAAAAAGTTTGTTTCAGGGGTTCGACTGTTGCCTGGCGCTCCTCTTGCTATGGCCAATGAAGATGTGGTACAGCGACATGCCAACCCAGTTTGAGAGCTATGTCTCTTCCTAATAAAACAGAGTGGTGGGACTATTAGGAAAAAATGGGGGCTTTTGTCCCAGAACCACTTCATTTTCAACATAGACAAATTGCACAATCGATTTTTTGTATTGGGCTTAGGAAAAAAAATTCCTTCTGACCTTCCTCCTGGCTTGAAGGGAAGAGAGGAGAAAATACACATATACAAAAAAGTTAAAGCTCAAACCTACAGAGTTATCTGTTGATCATCTCATTTGGTTCTGAGTTACAGCAGGCAGCTTGTTTTATCATCAATATTTAATCAGCATTTAACACTGACAAGCATTAAGATTTGAAATTTTAAACTAAGTGCAACTTTGCTAAATCCTTTGTGTTGATTTCTTCCCCCCGTTAAAGGTTTTCTAAAGGATTCTATCTTTGCTATCTTAAAAGTCTGCATGTGTCTTTTGTTATCAATAATGTACAACTTTAGTAGCTTGTTTTGTACTTTTCAATTTTTCAGCATGCAAGCTATCCCCGATTTGCAATGCTCACTGAATGGTGTTTGATTATTGAAACTGCTTTTACATACATTTAAACAAATGACTGCTCCTGGAAAACTAATACTATTGTCCACAATTCTGTAAAAAATACATTTCCCCTCCCTTCTCCCCAAATCAAACATTTAAATTCAAATTCTTACTTTGAGGGAAAACTGGCATATAATTAGGCATTATGCCTAACAGTGCTAAATAAAGGAGAATGTAAACATCTTAATTCTGAAGGTTTAACCATCCAAGCCCCTTGCTGTATCTATTCTGTTATTTGCACCTCTGTTCAGAGCTCTTTAGAGCTCACAGAAAAACAGAAAGCTAACAAAACACACAGTACAAAAACCTATTTTACCAGCTCTGTGCTGTATCTCACTCCGCATGCCCGAGGCCAGGCTTGCACGCAGTGCTGGGACGCCTGGGGCCCCACGGCTGCTCCTCAAGGAGTAGAGTCCTGCTCTGTAACCGCACTGAGTGGCTTAACCGCTAACTCAGAAGATGGGATTTCACCTGAAATTAAGCTATCAAGCAATTGAGCTCAAACTCAATCAACCAAACCCTTAACCTTCCCTGTTTCAGTGGCACTGCTCTAATTAGGACTCTATCACTATTTCCATTACTATCTCCTATTCTCATGGTTTATTATCTCGGCAGTTTCAATTCTCACCCAGTTGAAATTTGACATCCAGTTTCTTAAACCACATATCATTTATTATGGCTTTATTTTATGAAGTATGTTGCAAGATTATGGACCGATCCTGCAGCTAATAGGTTTTCATTGAAAATGGCACCCCTTACTGCAGTGGAAGCAGGACAGAGCGAAACCTTCTCAGAGAAACTAGTCCTAACATTAAAGGACACATAGAATGACTCATCTTTCATCAAGCTGTGAACTTTGTTGCGCAGTTTGAAAAGACGTGCTTGAACATACACTCCGCATGCATACACCGTAGCTGACCTATGGTGTTTTCTCTAGTCCTCAGAGTCTTCCCACTGAGCCCAGATCATTTTCTAGGAGACAGAGTTTGGCTGGACCCTACCTACCTGCTCTGCCCAGGGGTGCAGGGTGAGACTCAATAACCTACAATACTCAGGAGGTCAGAATGAAAGATCTAATGGTCTTTTTCAGTGATATATTCTACTCATCACCCAAACTGCTTACTGCTGAAGGATGCTTGCCAAAGGGTGCGCTGGCACATGTGGCGTCCTGATGGTAGCAATACAAAGTATGTGTCATTTTGGAGACATGGCCTACAAACTTCAGGCTAGTCTAACGCTAGTGTTGTGCATTTATACAAAATTCCTAATTTACGTAGGTCATATAACACCATGGCCACACATGAACCATGGCTCCACAAGAATCCCACAAATTCTGAGGCCCTCTGATGCACCTGGGACTTAAAATTTTCTCTTCTTCACAAAAACTCAAAGGAGTAACACCGCTGCAGGGCAAGGAACCACCATCTTCTTCAACTGCAGGATGTTCTGCTTCTTCAGTAGCTGAAATGTATCTAATCCCTTATGGGCTCCACCATAAAAAAACCCAGTAATATTCAAATCTTGAAAAGAGGCATATATCATACAGCTGACATACACCATTGGCATGGCCAAGGATTGCAATATTTGCTTGAACTTCATGAATTTCATCCTCACTAAATACGTATTTTTGGCAACAAAGAACTGACCCCCCCCCATCGTCCTCAGATCTATTTTAATTTGAAACAGCAGAGAACAGGGACAATTTTTTCCCCTTGAAGAACATTTTAATAAAATTAAAATAAAAATAGCTCTAATTCACTCTGATGCATTTAGTCATTCTGTAAAATTCTAAGTTTAAAATGAAATCACCATTTTATATTCAAACAAGGTCAAGAGAACAGCACTAACGAGCACTGACATCACAGCGAACAGCAGCCACTGCTCAACGCTTACATCAGTGTTGCTTGTTGCTATGGTGCTTAACCGACTATTAATTTCTGAAAGAAGGTGATTATAAAGCAGCCATATGAACCTCAGTCAGATGACATCCTTCAGTACCAAACACTGATCTGCATTACTCTTCTCTTCTGCAAGTTAATTTTGTGAATCACCACTTTTGTGATGTTAATATTCCTTTCCAACTTGAAACTTTGGACTAGAAGAGAGGCAAGGAGTTAATTTAGAAGCAAGGGACTTTCACACTGCTTTAAATAAAAATAATTTTGCAGAGAGTGATATTTCTTTCCTTTTCGCTACACTCTGAGAGACTAAAAAGCATGTGTTTTAATTTTTGCAGTGATAATAAGCAATCAAATTAACAGCTAAATTCTGCTCTCCTGCTCTGCTCAACGTGCTTCTGTAAATCCAGGAGAGTCTCAGCCTGGGATGAAGCAGCACTGAAGCTGACTTGACCATTCCCCAGGGATTTGCCCCAGTAAGGGGACCTTGCTGAGGGGCTGTGCTGCTGCAGCTCCCAGCCCAGCAGCCGTGGATGCTGGGCCACGGACTTGGCCATGCGGCCACCAAGACCTGCCAGAGCAGGGTCCTTCCATTCACACACAGGCTCTGTCCGGTTACCAGCCTTCTCGGAACACGGCTGAAAGCCAAAAAGTGCATCTTTGTGGCCTTACTCTTCAAATGTAACTAGGCACCTAAACCATTGGCTTCCCAGGCAAAACATGGGTTTAAGAGCACAGCGGTGGCTCCAAAAGCTTATCTCCAAGACCAATGCTGCAATTGTTACCCATGTTGCCAGAAGAGCTTTTACTTGGGCAACTAAGGCACACTCCTGGGGTTTGCAGGATCAGATCCTTCCTTCAGACATGCTTCAGAAACTGTGTGCAAAATATTATTTGTGTTTACCTTCTTCAGTTGCTCCTGTAAAGCAATCTTCAGTTACAGCCACCCAAAAAGGTCACTCTTCTTACCCTGCGGAGAAAGAAGGTAACACGTGACTGCTGGGTCAGTGTCAGCAACAACACCCAAAGCATTTTCATTGGCACCACATTTGCAAGTACAAACATAAATAAAGCAACAAATGAATCTAATCGTGTTTAATGGTGAATGACTTTCAGAGAGAGTTAATAAAAACAATCAAGTCACAGGACTGCTGCTTATCAGTACCAGCCAGTGTGAGGCTCCTCAGTTCAGCACAAACAACTTGGTCTTTGGGAGACAAAAAAAGAAGAAAAAAAACCCATGGAGATGAGACATCTTTGTTCTCTAGCATAAACTTTCTTAATCTTGATGTCGATCAATCTATATTCAGTTTGAATAATAGATGAGTTCAGTCCTTTGTTTCAGAAATCTGACTATTGTCTGAATGGGTTCTCCTTACTTAAGGCATTTTAAGACCATTTGTAACCACTGCTATTTTAGCTTCTGGATCCTTTCCTCCCCCCCGCCGCCATCCTTTTCCATAGAGACATAGTCCTAGATGAGATTTTAAAACTAGCTGCATCTTCCATGCCTAATTCAAAAAGTTGTTTATTGTCTTGGGATATCATCTCGTTAAGCATTACCAAGAGCATGCCAAGGTGGTAAGAGCAGCGGGTATTAAAAAGAGAAATAATTAAAGCGTATCTTTATAAAAAGTAGGAGGGAGAAAACAGCACGTGTAGGTTTTTTTTACCCTGTATATTACTGCATCTTGTGTACTCTCTCTTATGCAAAAGAGTATGTAATCTTTTAAGAAACATGACAATCTGCCACTTTCTGTTCATGTAATTGGGATCAACATATGGTACAAGAGAAAAGAAAAACATTTGTTTATTAATTTAGATCAAGTTACTAACTCAAACCACTAACAGCATTCAGAATTAATTCCACATCAATTGACCAAATACCTTAATAGAGTAAAATTATAACATAATTTCACTGAAATGTTGATCTCCTGCAGCAGGGGTGCGGAATAATACATAATAAAGACAGAAAGAAATATGCAATAATTTGGTGACACAGATGACATCATATGAAACGGAAAGTCAGTGACACGTGGATGTGTAAGACAGAGCTACATGAAACTCCATTTCATAAAATTCACACAGTGATGTGGAGTTTTGGGGGTGTTGGTGAAACTCATCAAATGGTAAGTTATGCTATTTACATCAGTAGGTAAAGCTTTTTACTGAAGTAGTAAAATATCAACCTCTGGGAAAAATCAGAATCTTCATTAAGTTCTTTCAAAAGAAAATGTACTCATTTGCCATTTATTTTGGAAGGAAAAATGTTTTCACAATGAGGATGAGGCATTACTTCTTTACCATTGAAACTCAACTATTTTTAAGCAGAAAAAAAAGGTTACTTTGAGATGAAACGAATACTAGTTTAATCTGTTGCTCACTGGCACTTTATTTTATTTTGTTTTGTTTTTTATGTCTTGAGTGAGCAGCTTTTCATGGTTCTTGTAATGAGGTACCGGAAGATCAATGGCCAAAATTTGTATGTGTTTGCTGTATAGGAAGCCCTGTCTGCTTGGCTGGGGTACATGTCTAAGACATTCCTGATTCTGCACTGTAGAGGACATAACACTACTCCATCAAAATAGGTCAGGTCTCACCTTCCTGAGAGTATGTAAAACAATACGTCTTTTATGTAAAATATGTAACCTTTGACATACGATGTGCTCTTAGATTAGCAACAATAAAGGCTTTTATCCTGCCTTCGTGCAGGGGTTATCTTGGATTTGACACTTTAAAACTCTTTTCATATTTATCTGTTTTATAAATTTTCTGGGTATTTGGCAGTCAGATCCTTATTTTGGCAGTATTTTGCAAGCAGACTTCATTTCTACCCTGAGTCTTCATGATAGCAAATGAACCATCTTAAAATGTACTTTTTAAGGAAAACTGCTGAAAATTACACGTTTGCATAAAATATGCATACAATATCTTTCAGCAGTGCTGTAAAAGGCAGGTAATGTTTTCTAAACACATTTGTCATATAGGAACTGAACACGCGCCAAGGAAACCCAGTAACACTGGCCCACTGTCAGCTTGTGAGAGACCAATGTGGTCTACCGAGGGCAACACACCTCGAGGGCTGAGGAGGACTTCAGCCCTTCTCACAAATTACTCCCTGATTGAAACCTGGACTGCTTTCATTTCTGGTTATCTAAGTCTTGCTATATGCTACCTGGCTTTCAAAAATTTGGATAAAGTACCATTGAAGTTAAAATGACCAGCAGACAGCTGTTCCCACCTGTGAAAATTTCTCATTAATAGTTGAAAAGTTGAGTATCTCAAAACGTAGAAACACAAATACAGACTTTCCTCCTGAAAATGTTTATATGGGTGAGCAAATTGATGTAGGCAACACACATTCCTTCCATCATGCTGTCTTTAACATAAACACAAAGTACCATCAACACTGTAAGTGCGCGTGTGGAGCAAACAAAGAAAAAATCCCATCCTACCAAAGCAAGACACTTCACTACACTCATATTTTCCCCCAAGGAGATGATTAAAATAGAAAACCAAGCCACAAACAAAAATCCACTTTGTGAGCAGCAGCGGTCCTGCTGTCTCGCAAGTGGAGAGAAGGTCTCCAAGCACCTGAAACACCATCCCCTCGGCTCAATTGGCATCCCACAAAGGAATGGTCTGTAAAAAATTACATGCCCTGCTCAGATTTTACCAGGTATTCCTGAAAACATTGTGTTTACTCGCCGAGTGCCTCAGTTTACCTATCAGTGAGATGGGTAAACACTTTTGTAATAAATCATTAAATCCTTGAATACAAAGATACTTTTTAAAATACCTGTTTTCAGC